>NW_019396217.1:340377-346348 GCF_000591075.1 Eurytemora carolleeae
CCCCCCCCCCCACCCCAATCCATGACAAAAGTTGGGACTTTAAAGAATCCCTGTCACGAAATAAACTAATGAACAACGTAATCAGCTTGAACCTAGATTTCTTCTAGTTCTGTTCAAGACAAAGAAAACTTTAGAAAAAACAGTAAAAAGAAACCAGAAACCTCCCAGTACAATATAAACTTTAAGAAACTGAAACCTCTCAGTACAATATAAACTTGAAGAAACCAGAAACCTTCCAGTACAATATAGAATTGAAGAAACTGAAACCTCCCAGTACAATATTAAACCTGGAGAAACCAGAAACCTCCCAGTACAATATTAACTTGAAGAAACCAGAAACCTCCCAGTGCAATATAAACTTTAAGAAACTGAAACCTCCCAGTACAATATAAACTTGAAGAAACTGAAACCTCTCAGTACAATATTAAACCTGGAGAAACCAGAAACCCTCCAGTACAATATAAACTTGGAGAAACCAGAAACCCTCCAGTACAATATAAACTTGAAGAAACTGAAACCAGTACAATATTAAACCTGGAGAAACCAGAAACCCTCCAGTACAATATAAACTTAAAGAAACTGAAACTTCGCAGTACAATATTAAACCTGGAGAAACCAGAAACCTCCTAGTACAATATTGATCCTTGAGAAACTATAAACTACCCAGTACAATATTAAACCTGGAAAAAATAGAATCTTTCTTGAACAATATTTAAACATAGAGAAACTAGAAGCTTCTCAGTACAACAGATATAAACAGAGAAACTAGAAACTTTTCAGTTCAAAATAAATAGCTATATAAAATTGTAAATCTGTTTGTCTGGATGTCTGTCTGTCTGTTTGTACGTCCGATCATAACTCAGGAACCCTTGGACCGATTGGCCTCACATTTTGATTAGGGAACTCGGGAGATCCACGGAAATGTTGAGTGACCCGACTTTAATAGTGAAATTTAGTTACCCGGTAAAATCATTCAAGTGCGGGTAAACGGCGAGAGTAACTTTTAGTAACCTGGGCAGCGCTAGTCATACGTAAAGAAACTAGAAAACTTCCAATACAAAATTAAACCTAGAAAAACCAGAATCTGAAGACAAACTTGAAAATCGAGAAATTCAAATTTTAATCACTTTTTCAAATTCGTCCTGAATCTTTAACTTTGAATTGATGGTTCGAACCGGCATTTCATAGTTCAGGAACGTTGCTCAAATTCATTAAATTTGGACCCAGAAGTAACAAAAACTCCCTTAACAGAATCTTAAAAACGAAGAAGATAAATCAGATCAGTTCTGAACCTAAAACACGTTGGTATCTTCGTTCAAATCACTCCTCCCTCTCCTAGTACAACCAGGGTATGATTGGGAGATAATAAAGGTGTGAAATATCCCAAAATGCCTCCTGTCGCAAATACAAAAAGAGTAGAACAGCACAATAAGAAACCCTGGGGCACCTTGATATAAATGTTAGTTCTCAGGTTCCAGGCTTTATAATTGTTAAACTAAATCATTTTCTCCAGTTTCTGCGGGAAAACTAGGATAATTATCAGAATACTACTACAACTCCTTCTGCAAATTTAAATGTCATCATTATTTTCTTTTCTTACTTAAATTCTATGTAATTCTGCAACGAGTGCATGTATTAACATTAACACATAAATAAAATTTAAAATTTTGACTTGTTAATTCAAGTATAAACCGCGACCTTAGCTCGTAAATGCACCAGCTAACGATGATTCTTAAAAACCAGGCAACCATTTATTCTTGCATCCTTGTACTCTTGTATCCATTTAATCCTGTACCTGTAATGTACTCTTTTATCATTCAATCCCAGTATCCTTGTATCCTTATATCCCTGTATCCTTGTATCCTGATATCCTTGTATCCCCATCCCTTAAATTTCTGTATTCTTCTATCCTGTATCATTGTATCCATTTATCCTAGTTTTCTTTATGTATCCCTGTTTTCCTGTATCTATTGATTTTTTTCCTTGTACCCTTGTGTCCATGTATTCACATCTCCTTGTATCCAAATATTCATATATCCCAGTGAGAGTACACTTCTGTAATTAAATCGTTATATTTCTGTATCCCTGCCCTTGAATTCCTAAATACCTCTACTTCTGTATCCCTGCCCTTGAATTCCTAAATACCTCTACTTCTGTATTCCTGCCCTTGAATTCCTAAATACCTCTACTTCTGTATCCACTATTTCTGTATCCCTGCCCTTAAATTCCTTAATATCTCTACTTCTGTATCTATTATTTCTGTATCCATTCCTTGTATTCCGATTTATCTGTATCCTATTACCCCCGGTCTGAATGCATTATAAACAAACTGCAATAAAAAACTGCAATATACAAATATTCAACTATTGCGCACAATTTTAATTCTATTGTTCCTGTACTGATCATGAAAATAGAAAGATATAATCCTTTCAAACTTTTTTTCCAAGTGTGAATAATAACACTGCTGTAATCACAGGACGACTAGATAACCCCTGAGATAAGATAAGAATGTAAAAATTGTGAACAAACTACTGAACTATAAATTGGTTTCAGCCTAACCATTAATCTCTGATTTAGGCTGTGTTGTTCAGAAGGAACAATAATAATAATGATTTATACAGTTTAAGTTATATATCTAGTTTAGTAAACCAGGCTCGAGCTATTATCACAATATTTCAATACTTAGATTTAAAAAGATAAAATATTGCTCTGCTGTATAGTATATAAGGTTCCAACATGAATTATTGAGGTTTACTGGGAGCAGGGTTCAAACCGCTAGAATAGCACAGAAATTAAAACGTCACAAAAGAAGGCGGCGCGGCGTGAAGAATTATTTTAAATAAAATTTCAATATTTTAGTTTCCATATTTCAATAAAAGGTTGTGAGCCTATGAGCTGGGTATAGTATCTTTTGATTGATGACGAGTGATGTTATTTTATTATTAAAAATCTTGTATATTAAATACATAAAAGTATACAAAACAGATTAATTTTTAAAACTTATTTTCGTCCCTGACTTAATTTGCAAAATAGTTTCAAAGTATGTTTGTGCAATGTAGCATCGATCAAACAATATTAAAATAATGTTGCAGTGTGGTGGTCCAGGTCTTGCATTCAAATAAATCATTAAATAAATGAATATATAAGCGGGTAAAAATATCTTCAAAACTTATTTGGATACTAATCCCGTAAAAGGAAGGAAGGAGGAAGCTCTCCTGGTGGGGGGGGGNCGGAAGAAAAATGTTTAAAGCCTGATTATCATGTCTCGTGAGGAAATAATTTCGTGATATTTCAAGTATTCTTGAATAATCTGACATGAAATTTAAAAAATACTACGTTTAAAAAATAAAACCAGATTTCATGGCCGACGACAAATTACAAAAAAAAAGTCTGTTTAATAACAATTATCTTGTCAACGAAATTATAATGTTTCAAGGAGATGTTGGGAAAAATCTTGAAAATGTGCAAACATACAAATTTCATCAGTTTTTTTCTGATTTATGTTTGGATAAATAGTTTTGTTTGGATTGTTTTCAACATCTTTTATTTTCATGATCTTGAGTTTTATTTGCCTTTGGCTGACACTTGTTTGTATTTCTCATTTGAGAACTACTATTGTAGTCTAATATACTCAACATTACTGCTTGTTTATCATACGTACCAAAAATAGACCAAACTAACACCTTTGAACAATAATATATATAGATATATACTTAATTCAAGCAAAATCTTTGTCACCTAAAGATTTATTTTCAGATATCTTTCTGCTTAATCTTTTATCGTCGGCATTTCTTATACAGCATTTCTAAAACTGCAGTTCTTTTTTATATCTAAATATCTCCAAAGGAGTGACCAATGCAGTGGAGGATTGGGAAGGGTAGGAAGAAATGAAAGCGAACAGGAAAACTATTTAAGCCTGGAGAGGAACGAATCCTTGTTAGAAAAACAAATCGTAAATTCATATGTTGTAAGATTTATTTAGTTCAAATATATCTATCATAGCCAGAACTAATGCATAGTGTGGGCCCCACACTGTGGGGGGTTATAATGTATAATTAGTATATCAGAACAGTATAGAAAACTGCATTTGCACAAGTTGCAATCACTGGGAAAATGAACATTTTGCATTTAATTCAAGTTAAAAATATTATTTAAAAAAAGAGTATGCCTTTTACAACTAGGATGGTATGGGAAGGGACATTAAGAAAGAATTGAAAAAACTGAGAATTGTATAAATGGGATTTGGGATGTGGGTTCAGACAGATGATAAATATATACACATCCTCTTAACATCAATAACAATTATTTTTAGATCGTGGGTCATAGGGGTGAACTGCTGAGTTTTACAGTTAGCATTATTTGAGCTACATGTAATGTGTATACTAAGAATAAGAGCAAAAGGGTGATTTTTTTCAATAATTTGTTATTTTTCTTAAGTTGTATCTTCAATGCAAACGTAAAGAACACAATTTCGTGCTCAGATTATGTTTTTTTTTTATCAAAAAATTATAAAACCTACCACCCCTACCTTCTTTCCTATGTCAAGACCTGATTTCTGATTAGATATGCTTACTTCATGCTTTTTCTGCATTTATTAAATTAAGTAAAGGAGGTAAAGGTGCCGCAAGCACCACTATCCCCCTCAAAAAAAGCAAATAAAAGCAAAAAAAGTAAAGGTTTCTAACTGTGTAATGGGCACATGATCTTTTCACACAAAAGAAAGAACTTCGGAGACGACTGTACAAAATTTAGCCAGCCTTTTTTTCAAACACTTACGGATCCTTATAGGTTTGGAGAATTTGTTTTTTAGGAAAACTATAAGTAAACCTAAAACAATTGCAGATAAACTTCAGACCAAAGATTAAATTTTACCAACAGATCAGACCTACAGACCAGACCTACACTCTACAGATCATAAAAATGAAAGGATTTTAGGTCGTCATTAATCATTAGTGATTCCCCCTGTATAGATTCTAGATTCTAGGTTCTAGATTCTTGAATCTAGATTCTAGTCTCTAAATTCTACATTGTAGATTCTAGATTGCAGATTCTAGATTGTAGATTCTAGATTCTAGATTCTTGAACCAAGATTCTAGATTCTAGATTCTAGATTCTTGAATCTAGATTCTAGTCTCTAAATTCTAGATTGTAGATTCTAGATTGCAGATTCTAGATACTACATTGTAGATTCTAGATTGTAGATTCTAGATTCTAGATTCTAGCTCTGCTATGGCTGCTCTCCTTCCGTTGATAATTAATAAATTAATAAATATGTAATTTTTATGCACAACCTGTCATATTTTCAACGGATAAATAAATTAATAGATTAGATTAGATTATTAGATTAGATTCTAGATTCTAGATTCTAGATTCTAGATTCTAGATTCTAGATTCTAGATTCTAGATTCTAGATCCTATATTTCATATTTAAGATATGGACTTAAAAATCAGATTCTAAATTCTAGACTGTTCATCAAAAACTCTTTTACATTCTCATCATACATAAGATCGTATATATTAAGATGTAAGATTTTAGATTTTTGATTCCAGATTTCAGATTCCAGATTCCAGATTCTCGAGTCAAGATATAATCTATATTATAAATCGACCTTTTCATCTTCCTGTACATTGTGCAATTAATCTTTTGCAATTTAATTTGCAATAAATTGATATTTTTAATACACAAAAAATAATACGAAGAATAAAAAGTGAATAAATTTGCGTCATAAATCATACATAAATAAACATACAAACAAAAGTATAAGCATTAGTTAAGGAAAGGAGAATAAGAGATAATTAAAAAAAGATTTACAAGAATAAAAAAATCAAAAAGTAATCGCAAAGAAATTCTTCCAGGAATTTCAAATATTTAAGAATATTCCATGATTTCAAATATTTTTCTGTATTTCTTTATTAAAAATATATATTTACCCAAGCATGATAGTAAAACTTTCCCCCGCCCTTTATCCCC
>NW_019396217.1:347112-349494 GCF_000591075.1 Eurytemora carolleeae
AGAATCTAGGATCTAGAATCTAGGATCTAGAATCTAGGATCTAGAATCTAGGATCTAGAAACTAGGATCTAGAATCTAGGATCTAGAATCTAGAAAATAGGATCTAGAATCTAGAATTTGGGTCAAATATTATAATATGTAAAATCTAGATTCTGCTGAATTATTTTTTTAAACCTGTCAAGAGTTGATCTTAAACTTCTATAAATAGCGGATTGGAGAAAACATATATTAAGCCCGGAGAGCTAATAACTAAAATTCTAAGACTGTGTAATTATCATCATTTAACAATCAATCAATCAATCCATCAATTAATCAATCAGCTAGGGAATCCTGGCTTTTATTCCAATAAGGTTTCTATGAAGAGACTCTTATATTCCTGGTCTCACCTTCAGACAAAGGTCGGGGCTTCCAGATGAACATAAACATGCAAAAAGCCAATTGCAATACTATTCCTGATGAACATGAAGTATATGTATTTGTACAGATTGCACTACCGGTAGTATATATTGTATAGATGGGATATACAATTTACACCCATTTATGGACATTTTATATTGTACGGAGGGTCAAATACATATACACAGCAGAACCTTCCATTAACCTTACCGGGCAAATGTTCCTTCCTAATAATTATCTTTACTCTATTTCTTTTATTTGTTTCTTCCTTTCTAATTCTTCTCCTAAACTTTCTTCCTTTCATTAGATTCTCCTCTTCTTATTCTTCTCCTAAACTTTCTTCCTTTCATAGGTTTCTCTCCTTCTTATTCTTCTCCTAAACTTTCTTCCTTTCATTGGTTTCTCTCCTTCTTTTTCTTCTCCTAAACTTTCTTCCTTATATTGTGGTTTCTCTCCTTCTTATTCTTCTCCTAAACTTTCTTCCTTTCATAGGTTTCTCTCCTTCTTATTCTATTCCTAAACCTTCTCCTTTCATTGGTTTCTCTCCTTCTTATTCGTCGCCTAGACTTTCTTCCTTTCATTGGTTTCTCCCTTTCTTATCTTATTCTTCTCCTAAACTTTCTTCCTTTCATAGGTTTCTCCCCTTCTTATTCTTCTCTTAAACTTTCTTCCTTTCATTGGTTTCTCCTCTTCTTATTCTTCTCCTAAACTTTCTTCCTTTCATTGGTTTCCCCCCTTCTTATTCTTCTCCTAAACTTTCTTTCTTTCATTGGTTTCTCTCCTTCTTATTCTTCTCCTAAACTTTCTTCCTTTCATAGGTTTCTCCTCTTCTTATTATTCTCCTAAACTTTCTTCCCTTCATTGGTTTCTCCCCTTCTTATTCTTCTCCTAAACTTTTTTCCTTTCATTGGTTTCTCTTCTTCTTATTTCTCTTTTTCATTCCCTCCCTTTTCTTTTCCCTTTCCTTCATATTTTTTTACATTTTTCCTTTTATTTTTTCCTTTCCTACTTATTCTTCTTTTTTTAACTTCCTTCCTTGTCCTTTTTATTTTATTTTTAAACCTTTCCCGCCCCCTTTCCTTTCCTACAATTTCATACCTCAATTACTTTCATTCCTTTTTCTGTAGACAAGTGTACAATATCCCCTGTGTTTTGTTGCCCCCCCCCCCCTCCCTTTTCCTTCCATTAATAGTATTTGACATGTACCACAATGCATATTTGTTCTACTTTTCACTCCCTCTTCTTTATTCTCTATTCCTGGTTTAAAATCAGTTCTCCCTCCCACACATATTATTTAAAGGGACAATAGACGTACTTTCAAGTAAGTCTAAAGATTAAAAAAAAAATATTTAAACGACCTTTTAAAAGCTTTGTCAGATCAAGAATTATACTTCTGTCCGAATGTCGTCTTCATCTCAATTAACTTCGTCTTTCTGTTCTCATAATTATTGATAACACCTGTATTGTAATTTGTCAGGATAGCAGATTCGAATTCAATAAGAATTCAAGAGTCAGAAAACTGTCATATTAGTCACCATTCAGATATTCAGCATTCTTAGTATAATTGCTTATTCAATCAGAACCAGAAAACTTCAGAATTTAGGAAGATAATAGTAAAGCGATATTTAGGTGTATTTAATGTTGCTGCAAAGGAAATAGTTTTAATAGTAACAAAATCACATATCAAGTTAAGCTGGTCTATTCACACTGGAAAAAAATGTCTCAAGTTCATTTGAATATTTAAAGTCATAACTAGAGTCTTAAAGTCGACTTTAAAGGCATAACTAGAGTCTTGAAGTCGACTTTAAAGTCATAACTAGAGTCTTAAAGTCGACTTCTTATTCCAGAGTTTTCTTGTTCTCAATGGTTAAGAATCTCTTCTGTTAACAGAACTCCTCCCGATTAATTTCCTTCTTATCTCAACCCTTCTCTCTCCCACCCGGTCCCTTCTTCTCCTTCTTTTCTCTCTCTCTTCTCCCCTTTCAG
>NW_019396217.1:349567-521859 GCF_000591075.1 Eurytemora carolleeae
TACGGACACGATTTATCTGTACCAATGCTTTACTATCAATGTTAATCCAGACACGATTTATCTGTACCAATGTTTTACTATCAGTGTCAATCCAGACATGAATCATCTGTACCAATGCTTTACTATCAATGTTAATTTGGACACGATTTATCTGTGCCAATGCTTTACTTTCAATGTCAATACGGACACAATTTATCTGTACCAATGCTTTATTATCAATGTCAATCCATACACAATTTATCTGTACCAATGCTTTAATATCAATGTCATTACGGACATGATTTATCTGTACCAATGCTTTACTATCAATGTTAATCCAGACACAATTTACCTGTACCAATGCTTTACCATCAATGTCAATCCGGACACGATTTATCTGTACCAATGCTTTACTATCAATTTCAATCCGGACATAATTTATCTGTACCAATGCTTTACTGTCAATGTCAATCCGGACACGATTTATCTGTACCAATGCTTTACTATTAATGTCAAAAGGGACACGATTTATCTGTACCAATGCTTTTCTATCAATGTCAATCAGGACATGATTTATCTGTATCAATGCTTTACAATCAATGTTGATCCGGACACAATTTATCTGTACCAATGCTTTACAATCAATGTTAATCCAGACACGATTTATCTGTACCAATGTTTTACTATCAGTGTCAATCCAGACATGAATCATTTGTACCAATGCTTTACTATCAATGTTAATTTGGACAAGATTTATCTGAATTCCCAATCTATGTCTGTCATTCAAGAATGTGATTCAGGACGCCTCTTGTTCACCAAACAAGAGAAAATTACTCTCTCAATGTAATCAAAGCGGAGTCTATTCCAACTAAATGTATTTGGGTTTCTATGTTACAAGTTTAAGTTAATCAATGTAATTACAAGTTTTAGGTTGTTATATACAACGTAATTAAGCTAATCATGTTACGTAGTTATTTACAGTGCAGTTAAGATAAATCATGATATGAGTTTTATGTAGCTATTTACAAACTTAGATAATTAATGATGTACAATGTAGTTCAGGTTTACAGATATAGTGTTACACGATATTCATTACCCCCCCCCCTTGGCCCCCCTCTCAAGTCTTTGGACCTACTATTCATGTGTAAGTAATTGATAATATAAAGTTGCAAAAATCCTCCATCATTTTCAGTTTTCCCATAATATAGCTGCAGTGTCTACAGTCTACAGTCTACAGTCTACAGTCTACAGTCTACAATCTACAGTCTACAGTCTACAGTCTACAGTCTACAGTTTACAGTCTACAGTCTGCAGTCTACAGTCTACAGTCTACAGTCTACAGTCTACAGTCTACAGTCTACAGTCTATATTCTACAGTCTACAGTCTACAGTCTACAAATATCTACTGACTCATGGGCAATTGCTTGATTCATTTTTAAAAGCTTTTAAGGTTTTCGGAGGTTAAGAATGCACCAAAAATCTGTAAAGGTTTCAACATTTTGAAACTGTATTCTGTAAAAAAACATGCTTTAAAAATTATGCAAAATTTATTTTTGCATATATCTTTTTTTGGGGTCAAAATTTGGACTAGTAAAAGAAAAGCAAATGGTTATTTTAAACAATTTTGAAATTAGTAAAACATATCAGATATTTGTTGAACCAAAAATTTTAAAAGTTTTAAAAATTTACCAAACTTTTGCCCAATGCAATACATATCTAAAGGTTTACCAACCCAAAGAAAATAAAACTATAAAAGTTAACATAAAAATGAGATGAGCATACATAGAAAGGGTTGAATTGAAGATAGAGTGAATGATAACCAAAACAGGAAGACAGTACAGACATAATGATAATAAGATTATATCGCTGTGTTTATTTTAAAATGTGGTTTTAAATCCTACCTCTATGTATTTAGATTTGTTATCCTAAATTCAGATTTTCTTTTTAAGGTTTGCTTAAAATAATCCAATAGAAATACGGCTACGTCACAATCATAATCAACATATTTGATTACTTTATAAGTGCAGGATTGAAGAGAGAGAGAGAAACCATTTTTCTTGTCTTTTGCATTTCAGAAATAGAATTTGTTTTCGAAAACATGTAGGGGTTCAAATAAATATACTTTAGTTTAATGTTGCATAATCAGTAAAACATGTTTTTAAGGGAAAAGGAAAAGAAATTATTCTCAGGAAAAACAGCCCCCCCTTCCCTTAGTTTTTAACTTGTAATTTGATAAACTTATATGTATGTTAAGTACAGATAAATCGCAAGAATTGTTTTTAATCATGTGGGACAAAACTTATTTTAGTTTCATTCTAAATGTTAGTTCAGATTTGTAACTAATAATGGCGTATTTACAAAGAGATAGATAGATGAATACTGATTATAATTATTGATTATTATTGATTGAATAATCTTGGTATAATTGGGCTACCGTCAAACCTATTCCTTAAACTGAAATCAGATAAATATGAAGAATATCTTGCAGTTAGTGTAGTTGAACTATAGGCATTCATATTATCAACCTTCTCCTTCTTACAGGATCTACCATAAACATGAAGAATATCTTGCAGCTAGTGTAGTTGAACTATAAGCATTCATATTATCAACCTTCTCCTTCTTACAGGATCAGTCATAAACATGAAGAATATTTTGTAGTTAGTGTAGTTGAGCTATAAGCATTCATATTATCAACCGTCTCCTTCTTACAGGATCAGTCATAAACATGAAGAATATCTTGCAGTTAGTGTAGTTGAACTATAGGCATTCATATTATCAACCTTTTCCTTCTTACAGGATTGATATTTTAAACTTTATTATTTATTATTATTTTGTCTAATAATATTCATAATTTGAAATATCTAAGGTCTACGACATTGGAATAGTAAAGTTAAGAGGAAAAAAGTCAGAGTTTGGGACAAGGACTTAATTCCTTTATGCTAAAGGATTTAGTAAAGAAAGGAACAAGTTCATAGTTTTGTGGAACATAAAATACAAGAAAAGGCTGAATACATCCCGGTCGTATATTAAGTCTCTTTTTTTGTTGGTAACCCTGTATATAATCTTGTTCCTCATTCCCAAAAATCCCAAACATCTTGGACTGTTTTTTCTTTCCCTTTTCCCTCCCGTTTCCACTTTTAATTACTCTTAATCCTGTTATTTCTTTCTTTTAATAACAAACATCTCTCATATCCTTTGAATCCTTTTTAAATCTATTTCTTTGCTTTATCCTCATAATAACCTTTTTCTTTATTTTCATTTCCTTTCTCATTTCCTTCACATCAATTTTTCATTACATCTAATTGTTAACATTTACTCTTCTTAACTTATATTTTTTTTCTTTTTTTGTAACCTATACAGGGTTACTTACCCATGCAAAGGACTTCAACGCCAAACGAAGACGACTATACGAATTATCTTAAATTTTGCTTTAAACTATTCAAGAATAATAATCAGAACCTTGTTTTTATCTATTTTATGGGATTCTTCAAAAATTCTCAAATTTCTCTTCGGGTTTTGGTTTTCATTTTCAAAAATACCCCCCACCCCATCCCACCCCACCCCATACATTTCAAATCATGCTTTTTAATGATTTCCATTTTTAACCTAATATTATTTGACAGGGAGGGTGCTTCATATATGCACAGTTTGTACAGACAGGAAGGATATCAAGTTTACCCTACAACGGATCTGGTTTCAAAACAAAATACAAAATTCAACCCCTTTCAAAACAAAAAAAATGTTCACCTATATGAGGGGCTAAAACGTATAGAATGATGGGAGAGAAGGGTTTAAAACATCAAATATTTTGCCTTAGACACGTTATGAATGTTTGTGAGATGATTAAATGAGATAAGATATATTTATTAAATAATATTGTTAAATATTTTTATATATATATCTATATAAACTATATAATATTGTTAAATACATCTATATATTCTATAGATATATATAGATGTATTTATATTGTTAAATATTTTTATATATATATCTATATAAACTATATAATATTGTTAAATACATCTATATATATCTATAGAATATATAAAATATTTTATTTCCATCCGATAAGCACGTATTGTAATCTATAAATATAACAGAGTGAAAACATATTCGTGTGGTATTAAATAAAAATGTTATTACTCATCCTCCCTCCTCCCTTGCACACATTAAACATTTGATTGTTCACTCCCTAAATAAAAATGACCCTGTTTAAATCTCCTTCTCTGACCGCCCCCATCCCCTTCTATAATCTCCCGGTGAAAAAGTTCCAGGTTTCCTGGTTTACAGGTTTACCTGCTTAAAGCATATGCAAACATGTTATTTAACAACTAATATCTTCTATATATGTATATATATATACTCTGCTTGTCTGTTTGTATCCGATAAACGTCAAAACGGCTAAACTGATCGGGCCAATAGAATTTTCAAAAATGTTTCTCTAAGAAAATTCGATTTTCATAAAATTTTTGAAAATTTGAAAATTCACGAAAATTTGTTATGAAATCCGCAAACAATTTTTTGTTTTGTTTTACATTGTACAGGGAACATGTTAAAAATTGAAATAGAAAATGGGCACGAAGCGCCCGAGTAATGATAAAAACAACAATTTTTAATTCACTTGAAGCATGTTAAGTTAACAATGATTTTTATAAATAATCTTTTATATAATATTTTGGGAAGTAAGTTTATCTTCAAAATAAATTATTATTTATCTTTCCAGAAGGAGTTTCTTTAACCTTATTGTCTTAATAAAGTAGGAATTTTAAGAAAATCAATATTTCCTGCTTTTACCTCCTATTAATATAAATATACCAATGATGTGTAGATTATTTGAATAATATTATTATTAGATAATTATCACAAGTATTGTCAACTGTAAACTATCACCGTTCACTAGTAAAACATAAACAATGTATGGTTTGGTAAATATAACTGTAGAGCCATACTCCTCCTTTCCTCACAGCGGTCGGAGCCGTACTGAAGATTTTACCTGAGTTGACTTACCGTGAGAATTTCAGGGGTAGATATGAACAAAATCAGGGGTAAATAAAAACATAATTAGGGGTAAATAGGACCATAATCAGGTGTAAATAGGAACATAATCAGGGGTAAATAGGACCATAATCAGGGGTAAATAAAAACATAATCAGGGAAAACTAGGAAGATATTCAGGGATACATAGGAACATAATCAGGGGTAAATAGGAACATGTTCAGGGGTAAATATCTGAAAATGTTATATCTAGATCTGAAATTTATATCTAGATCTGAAAATATAGGACTCAAGCTTAGACTCTATACTCAACCAGGACCGACTCTAAATGCCACACAGCTATGCTAAATGCTAAATCAACTAGCAAAGATCTGCGCTTGTATGTTTCAACAAGAAGAAAAGCTTCGTTTCAAGCTTACTATGCTTCTGATAACGTAATCAACTAACTTTATTTAATAGCTTAGGTTTCAAAGTTAACAGGAATTGACGCAATTCAATTCCTACAATGTTATTGTAATGTACTACTGCAAGTTTACAGAATATCATGTTTACACGCTTTTTACTACATATCTAGATCTAAGACGGTAGTCATGGAATTCCTCCCAACAGGATTCCTCCCATGGGACTCCTCCCAACAGGATTCCTCCCAAACGGGATTCCTCCCATGGGATTCCTCCCACACAGGATTCCTCCCACACGGGATTCCTCCCAAGGGATTCCTCCCACGCAGGATTCCTCCCACACAGAATTCCTCCCACACAGAATTCCTCCCATATGGGATTCCTCCCACACAGGATTCCTCCCACATGGGATTCCTCCCACACAGGATTCCTCCCACACAGGATTCCTCCCACACAGGATTCCTCCCACATGGAATTCCTCCCACACAGGATTCCTCCCACACAGGATTCCTCCCACACAGGATTCCTCCCACATGGAATTCCTCGCACAGTTGTTAACTAAGGATCCACATCTGATAAGATCCTTGCATTTGATTATATTATAGTGATCATATATGATTTAATACTTTGTCTGTCTGAACAAGCATGCACTACGAGGAGGTCAAGTATTTTAGCAGGCCATTTTTAATTTTTTTAGGAAAGAATATTTTAGAAGAGGAGTATTTTTAAAACATATGAAATATTGATTCAAAAGAAAATTAGTAAACTAATCTAAAATAATTTTTTTTTTGTAAATAAACAACTTGATTTTAAATAACTTATTATTTTTTTCTCATTTTTTCTATTTTTTTTATTATTTATTCATCTTATATATTTTTTAAAATTTGTTTTATTTTTTTTAAATTTATACTTCAGAATTCATGCAGAGCTGAAAATGTTAGCAACTGCTCTGAGGTAGGCCAATTTGTTTTGGCTGGCCTGATAGGTATTGGCAGCAAGTCTCTCTGATAGGACTTTACATTTTCGCCTAGCAGAAGGATTGTTTGCAGCTAGATTGTCAGCTGCTCCAATAAAGTATTAAAATATATACACTTATCTACACTGTATTCAGTGGGAGGAATTCTGTGTGGGAGGAATTCAATGGGAGGAATTCTGTGTGGGAGGAATTCCGTGTGGGAGGAATCCCGTGTGGGAGGAATCCTGTGGGAGGAATCCCATGTGGGAGGAATCTTGTGGGGGAATCCCGTGTGGGAGGAATCCCATGGGGAGGAATCCCGTTTGGGAAAAATTCCATGGGGGAGGAATCCCGTGTGGGAGGAATCCTGGTGGGAGGAATCCCATGGGAGGAATCCCGTGGGAGGAATCCCATGGGAGGAATCCCGTGGGAGGAATTCTGCATGGGAGGAATCCCGATGGAACCGAAAACTTTATATCTTGATCTGAATGTTACATCTAGATCTAAAAATTTTATATCTAGATCTGAATGTTTTGTATATTGTATAGATCTAAAATGCTATTTCTAGATCTGCAGAATGTTTTGTATAAATAAAAAATGTTGTATCTAGATCTGATGAACGTTTTGTATAGATCTAAAATTGTAATATCTGGATCTGAAAATTTTATAAATAGATCTGAATGTTATATAGATCTAAAATTGTTAAATCTAGATCTGAATGATATATATAGATCTAAAAATGTAATATCTAGATCTGAATGATATATAGATCTAAAATTGTAATTTCTAGATCTGAATGATATATATAGATCTAAAAATGTGAACTGAACAAGGTTTCAAATAATAAAATTCTCGAGGTAAAAAAAAAATTACAATATTTTGCTTGTTTATCTGTTCCCAATAAACGTCAAAACGTCAGGGTCAAATTTGTTTGTGGGATCTCACATGACCCCGGGAAGGTTTGTGAGTTCACGTGGCAGGATAAAAGTTAAAAAATATTCCCGATGAAAGATTTGTAATGTTTTTGAATCCAGAGTGTTTAATCAAAACAAGGGATA
The DNA here is from genome assembly GCF_000591075.1 of Eurytemora carolleeae. Classification (NCBI taxonomy): domain Eukaryota; kingdom Metazoa; phylum Arthropoda; class Copepoda; order Calanoida; family Temoridae; genus Eurytemora; species Eurytemora carolleeae. The sequence continues at coordinate 356,959 of NW_019396217.1, forward strand.
GGGTAAATCCATTTCCAATTCTTTTACCCTCTTGACGGACTAGAGGGAGAGGTGTTCGGTTTATTCTATTTGAATTCGATTCCGTTTTACGCTATATTGAACATTCTTTAAACTTACGAAGTTGGGGTTTGTACTTTTCATCCAAACCCCACTATGCCGACAAAAAAGGATACAAAAGAGAAAATAAAATGTTAGTTTAATATTAAAAACAAACAGCAATGGTTAGAAATGCCTTGGATCGATAAAATTATAAAAACAATAATCTATCTAAATAATAAAGCTCTTCGCTTAGTTGTGAACTTGAAGTCCTGCAACATAGTGTGGATAATAAGCATTTAAGGAATTTTTCATCTACTAATACCGTAAAGGAATTGAGTTTTTGCAACAAACTCTGATTTTCTAATCCCTCTATCTTTAGATAGAGGGATTTATCACTATTCTATTATCTATTAATCACTATATCTTTGGAACCAAATGTTGCAGACCTTAGATATTTCAAACTATGAGTTCTGTTAGATCAAATAATATCAGTTTGAAATATCAAAGGTTTACACCATTGGGTTTCAAAGATATAAAGATTAGAAAATCAGAGTTTGTTGCAAAGAATCAACTTCAAAGTTTTTAATATTTTGTTTTGAAATCAACCAACACTGTTTGGCTTGTTTGCGTGTTGACTTGTTTGGATCCAAATAATTTCCGTCGTAACAGTTCAGCCAATCAAGCCACGTGATTTCTATTTTTCTTAATTCATCAAAAAAAATATAAATTTTTAATGCAACTTGGTCACATGTAAAACTTTTTTAAAAATATATAATTATCACAAAAAGAGGGGTGCAAAGTTCCCTGTGAAAGCCTAGTGCTAATACAAAGAAAAAATCACATTCACTGCGCTTTACTTCATTTGATTTAGATGCATAAGCTGTAGTTAGAACTAAGAATTAAAGTATTTTTGCCAGAATCTGGTATGTCTATAAAAAATGTAATACAAAACACGGTTAGTTGATGCCAAAGCCACGATTTTTTATTATTTCAAATTTCCAATACTTTAAAGATGAAAATTCTGCTACAAGCATGATAGCAAACTGTAGGCAGTGTCTAGCTGTAGAGCAGAAAGATAAAAGAGAACATTCCTGTATGCCGAATCCATTAGCGCCTGATCCAATCAGGGTTCAGTAATGTGTTTATTGTCTATTCTGAACCAATAGAAATAGTATGGCGGTAACATCTATCTTTCTATCTATCTCATTATCCAATAAGAGATATATCCTTATCGGCGCTATCAGTAAACGGAAATATTTACTTCTACTGAAACTATAGAGAGAAGATAAAAAACTAATCGTATTATGGAACACCCTGTCTATGCATATCTTCATGAATCTGACAATATATATATATTAATCATGAAAAATGACAGCATCTCTGCTTACTACATTAAAACATTAGGAACAGATAGACAGATGGAATAAAGCATCTTATTTTCTTTATCTTTTATAATCTTCCTGGTTTCGCTGAGCAAGTTATTTTTACAATATAAAACGTTATCAAAAAGGCCCGTTTACAGTTAGAAAAATCAGGATATCTCAATTTTGCACAGGCAGTAAAGTTTAACTTGAAATTACGTTTACAGTCCTTTAAACCTGCGTTATGTATTCTAACGAAGCAAACAATGTGAACACTCCCTTTAAAATATATTTAATAATGTTGTTTATCTGAACTTGAAATTGGTTTCCAGTTCAACTAATTCTTTACGTAGAATTATGCGTACAGAGACATAAAACAATTATTAGGTTTCCAGAAACAAAGCGACAATATATTGCGTCTGTAAACTCTGAATACGCAAATGTTGCGGTCCCTGGAATACAAACAAAAGGCGTGAAGGCATGAATGCGTACGTGAGTAAATGCCCTGTTAGTGTAGAAAACAATCTTATCTTATTTATGTGTTTGCGTTTGTACGATAAAGGTAGTTTCATGATTACAATTGCATATCGCTTATAAACCATCCGCAAAGAAAATATATTTGGCAATGAAAAAGTAATTGCACCTGTTCAGAAATTGTATTCAACAAATTTGTTTGAAATTGACATTCTTAAAAGTAATATACTGCACACCTAAAACTTATTACAATAAAATGCATCCTGTCTGTAACGTAATATTTTCGAAAACCTGTCAGAGAGAATATTTGAATACATAGCCCAACAAAGAAGTAAAAAATAGCAAAGACGAAAAATCTACGAAAATGGGTGTCAAAGTCAGGACTCATGGAACATTTAACCAGGACCTTTAGTTTATCGTGCATGGATGCTTTTCTGGCGCAAAATTATTACAAAAAGTATTTAAAATGTGAAGCATTGTGAATTCTCACTAAAACAATTTACGACGATTTGGAAACTGGCTACCTTTTAAAATGTTTCCTTATGGAAATTTTAAACAATTTAAATTTAATTTAAATTTAATTTAAGTAAAGTTCGATTCTCTTTTAACATTTTTAGATCTAGATATAACATTTCAGATCTAGATATAACATTTCAGATCTAGATATAACATTTCAGATCTAGATATAATATTTGCAGATCTAGATATAACATTTCAGATCTAGATATAACATTTTCAGATCTAGACCTAATATTTGCAGATCTAGATATAAAATTTTCAGATCCAGATATAATATTTGCAGATCTAGATATAACATTTCAGATCTAGATATAACATTTTCAGATCTAGATATAACATTCTAGATATAACATTTTCAGATCTAGATATAACATTTTCAGATCTAGATATAACATTTTCAAATCTAGATATAACATTTTCAGATCTAGATATAACATTTCAGATCTAGATATAACATTTTCAGATCTAGATATAACATTTTCAGATCCAGATTTAACATTTTCTGATCTAGATATAACATTTTCAGATCTAGATATAACATTTTCAGATCTAGATATAACATTTTCAGATCTAGATATAACATTTTAGATCTAGATATAACATTTTCAGATATTGATATAACATTTTCACAGATCTAGATATAACATTTTCAGATCTAGATATAACATTTTCAGATCTAGATATAACATTTTCAGATCTAGATATAACATTTTCAGATCTAGAGCTATAAAGATACGTACAAAGCATAGAATATGTGGCAGAAAAGAAACAATTTTCTAAGAAACAGAAAACGTTTAGTTAGTACTTCTCTTCGACAGAAAACGTTTAGTTAGTACTTCTTTTCGACAGAAAACGTTTATTTAGTACTTCTCTTCGACAGAAAACGTTTAGTTAGTACTTCTCTTCGACAGAAAACGTTTAGTTAGTACTTCTCCTCGAACAGAAAACAATTAGTTAGTACTTCTCTTCGAACAGAAAACTTTTAGTTAGTACTTTTCTTCGAACAGAAAACAATTAGTTAGTACTTCTCTTCGAACAGAAAACGTTCAGTTAGTACTTCTCTTCGAACAGAAAACATTCAGTTAGTACTTTTCTTCGAACAGAACATTTCAGTTAGTACGTCTCTTCAAACAGAAAACGTTTAGTTAGTACTTCTCTTCGAACAGAAAACGTTCAGTTAGTACTTCTTTTCTAACAGAAAACGTTTAGTGAGTACTTCTCTCGAGCAGAAAACGTTCAGTGAGTACTTCTCTTCGAGCAAAACAATTTTAGTTAGTACTTCTATTCGAACAAAAAAACGTTTAGTTAGTACTTCTCTTCGAACAAAAAACGTTTAGTTAGTACTACTCTAAGAACAGAAAACGTTTAGTTAGTTCTACTCTTCGAACAGAAAACGTTTATTTAGTACTTAAGTACTTCTCTTCAAACATCATGACTTTTCTAGGTTAATGGTAGAGTAGAGTGGGAAATGTGTGAAGATTACACCGTGTATAGTGTATATACCTTGAGCTAGGATTGCTCCAGGGAGATCACAAATCCTAGTTTGGAGCGAATCCAAATCTTGTGACGGGTTCCAGGTTTTCAGGGTTTTTTGCTTCATTTACAGACAACAGGTAGGATCACGGTACACTAACCAGACCTAGACAACAGGTAGGATCACGGTAAACTAACCAAACCTGGACAACAGGTAGGATCACGCTAAACTAACCAGACCTAGACTTCAGGTAGGATAACGCTAAACTAACCAGACCTAGACAAAAGGTAGGATCACGGTAAACTAACCAGACCTAGACAACAGGTAGGATCACGGTAAGCTAACCATACCTAGACAACAGGTAGGATCACGTTAAACTAACCAGACCTAGACAACAGGTAGGATCACGCTAAACTAACCAGACCTAGACAAAAGGTAGGATCACGGTAAGCTAACCATACCTAGACAACAGGTAGGATCACGCTAAACTAACCAGTCCTTTATATGTTTGTCGAATTTGTTCTTTCACCCTTATTGTTTCTCTTTTGTTGTCGAAAAGTTTGACTTTAAATGAAACAAATTGTTCAAAAACGAAAAAAAAATTCAAAAAATCAAATTTAATTTAATTTAATTGGTGAAAATAAGTTCGAAGCTAAAGATAGATAATTTTTGTTGCCATTTTCTTACATTTACAAAGAAAAGAGAAGCTAATGCACAGGTCAGGGGGGTGCGAAGCGCCTTGGCTGCCTCGCTAAAATATACAGACCTGGTATTCATGTTATAGATAAATGAATGCAACTGTATAATATGTATTGACTAAATTGACATGTGTCTAGAGACAGTATAATCAAACTAACTGATGATCATAACAGAACATGGACCCGAGGAAGAGCTTTTGAATTGATCGATGAATTATTTATTCAAAAATGGATGAATTTTAACTCACATATTGATCAAGAATACAAATACTTTGTAGATAAAAAAGATACAATAATTTAAATCTGGATGGTAATAAACTAAATAAAGGATGAAGGATGAAGGATGAATTAGACTGGAAGAAGATGGAACACATCAATCTCTACATAATAAGCAGGACATTTTTGCAAGAAGCAGTTGTGCATTTTTTATCAATTTGAATCAACCAATCAATCAAACCTTTATCTACCAAATACACTACAAAACAATCGACCAACTTGCAAATTGTCTGTTCAAATTTAACGCTTTCTTGATATTTATAGATTGTCTGCGAAGATAGTTTACGACGAGAGCAAAGGGATAAAATTTAAAAAATTCAGTATTGTCGACTTAGCTTCAAGATACCCTCTAATTATTTATTTATTTGCCTGATTCACTGCGATACATTTTAACCAACCATTGCCTGAGTAAAAATAACAAAACGTTGGTAATTTTTTATGTTAACGTATGTTAACGTTCCGTTTTAATTAGGACTAATGTTCTTAAAATTAAAATTACGTCATCAGTCATTTTAGAGGATTTTTAGCGGTTGTAAGTCTTAAATATTTATAACTGATAAAACTAATTTGAGAAAGTTTAATGTCGTCTTCGGGATCATGACAGTTCTACAATTTATTGATCAATCTTTAGAAAGCTCTGCAACATTTTGAATTTGCTTGTATGAGTCAGTCAGTATAGTACATAAATAGTTTATTAATTTTGTTTAGAATTAGGCATTCAGGACACTCCTTGCCCCTCAAACCTTAAGAATTTAATTTTCCTTACACATTAACTCTTAACTGAAATTTAAATTAGCAAGACAAATTTAAAGTCGTCTTTGATCCTTAAAATAATTTGCTAATCTTATTAGTAAACCTAATTATAGAAGTAATATTCTAGAGTTAATAATCTCCATAGATAAAGAAAGATTGCGCATAAGACGACATTTTTCATCTTAAAAGATATAAATGTACAGAGATGTTTTAAAGATATTCCTGTTATATAGATTACCTAGGTCGGTTGTGAACATTGGCTTTTCTTATGTCATTGAGTACTTTTGGTGTACATGAGTTCTGTAGAGAGAAATTTAAGTTAGTTTAGTCCTTCTCATGTCCTTCTTCAGTTCTCGTCAATATGATATATTGCTCAGTGAAATACTGTACAATTCTTGGTGATTTCGCGTACATAAGCTATCTATGTTTATTTATCTATGATAATCACCAAATAGTAAATACCCTTTAGTCTTGGCATTTTCTAAATGTGGTCTGCCTTTTATGTGCGTTTAATACTATCGGAGATATAGAGAATTTGGTTCTGATTTTGACAATTTTGGATTTAATTAATAAAATATTGAAATATTAACAGCACAAAAAAAGGCAGTCAATTATCATTTTGGAAATTCCTGGACTATAGGAGAATTTTGTGATAATTGTTTCAAGAATCATACAAGTTAAAGTTAGTTGACGACTAAATGTCTGAAATAAATTCAAAGTACAAAGACGACTTTCAAGTCGTCTTGCCACTGTCATGTTTCGTGGGACACCCTGTTGTTGGATACGAAAAACATATCGTGATGTACACAATCCACCCCCTATAAATTTCGCTTTAGAGTGGTTCGTTATATAAATCTGCGGGTATTATATTAGATTAATTTTAACTCTTTTCTTTTCTTCTTTCTCTCTGTTTTTCAAGGTCTCATGGTATCATGGTCTCAAAACTTTTTAGTAATTTGACATTGACAAGCAAATAGACTTCCAACCCATTTAAAGGAGACATAGACAGATACAGGGTGTCCCAAGAAACATGACAAGTAGTAAATAATTTTGAATGTCGTCTTCCATACACTGTATTTACTATTTGATATTAAAGGCTGTTTGCAGTTTATTTCGTTTAAAAATCTTTTGCTCAAATATATTTTACTTTGAAATTAATTTACTATAATATGACTCCTATATAATATTTTTATTATTGTCTTTGGTATTAAACAACTTAACAAATTATGGAAGAAGACATTCTAAACTATTTACCAACTGTCATGTTTCGTGGGACACCCTGAAGTTTAGATAAACTATAAAATATAAATAAAAGATAATATATTATGTATTTCTTTCAAAAATCATTAATTTCTTGTTGAAAAGTTGAAAAGAAAAAGGACCAGGAACAAAATTGATAAATAGCGAGAAGTAGTTGAACTTCGTAGACAAATTTGAACTACTAATTTTCAGAGGCGGTGAAAGTTAACTGAGGAGAAATGGTTAAGCTATGTCTACTCGGTTTTCAGCAAATACATCCGGTCTCACTTTTCCTGAAGAGGATATTATAAAGATTGGAAATTTGCAATAAATCATCAGTGCATTCTTTTCTCAAATTTTTCAGTCGTTTTTTCTAGATATAAATTATACATGTATATTAATCAAAATTTCAGAATGTTTCTGAGCTCCTGTGAGACTGAAAAGTTGGTTCAGAACATCAAAACAATGGAAATAGGTAAATATATCTTAAAAGAATATGTTAAAAGAATATCTTAAGAATATCTTAAAAGAATATGTTAAAAGAATATCTTAGAAGAATATCTTAAAAGAATATGTTAAAAGAATATCTTAAAGAATATCTTAAAAGAATATATTAAAAGAATGTCCTAAAAGAATGTCCTAAAAGAATGTCTTAATATCTTAAAAGAATATCTTAAAAGAATATCTTAAAAGAATATCTTAAAAGAATATCTTAAAAGAATATCTTAAAAGAATATCTTAAAAGAATATCTTAAAAGTATATCTTAAAAGAATATCTTAAAAGAATATCTTAAAAGAATATCTTAAAAATATATCTTAAAAGAATATCTGAAAAGCATATCTTAAAAGAATATCTTAAAAGCATAATCTTAAAAGAATATCTTAAAAGAATATCCTAAAAGAATATCTTAAAAGAATATCTTAATCGCATATCTTAAAAGAATATCTTGAAAGAATATCTTAAAAGAATGTTTGAAAAGAATGTCTTAAAAGAATGTCTTAAAAGAATATCTAAAAGAATATCTTAAAAGAATATCTTAAAAGAATATGTTAAAAGAATGTCTGAAAAGAATGTCTTCAAAGAATGTCTTAAAAGAATGTCTTAAAAGAATATCTTAAAAGAATTTCTTAAAAGAATAACAAAATAGATTTGAACGAGTTTTGAATATTTTCTAACCAAAAAAACAGCACATTTCAGAATATCGTTTTTTACTGTGGACCTCAAAACTACGTTATAAGAAGTTTTAACAAATCAACGCTACAGCTGATTTTATTTGAAGAGGATGCAGGAAGGGAAGGATGGTTGGAACAAGCAGAAATCCTCGAAAAATTAGGAGTAGCAGCAGCTTTGGAGGCAAGTCAAGGCGGAGAGGAGCAGGTAGAGTAGCAGCAGCTTCTGAGGCCGTTCAAAGTGTAGAAGAGCAGGTATAAGACCAATTTTATTGGAGCCTGAACAAAGTGGAAAAGACCAGGTAGAATGGAGCAGATTTGGAGGCCAGTCATGGTGGAGAAGAGCAGAAAGAGTAGCAGCAGCTTAGGAGGTCGGTCAAGGTGGAAAAGAGCAGGTAGAGTATAAGAAGCAGTAATGGAGACCGGTCAAGGAGGAAAATAGTAGGTTAGAGTTGTAGCAGTATTTGAGGCAGGTCAAGGTTGAAATGAGCAAGTAGAGTAGCAGCAGTATTGGAGGCTGGTCAAGGTGGAAAAGAGCAGGTTAGAGTTGTAGCAGTATTGGAGGCAGGTCACGGTGGAAAAGAGCAGGTTAGAGTGGTAGCAGTATTGGAGGCAGGTCACGGTGGAAAAGAGCAGGTAAAGTAGCAGCAGTATTGGAGACCGGTCAAGGAGGAAAAGAGCCAGGTAAAGTAGCAGCAGTATTGGAGGCTGGTCAAGGTGGAAAAGAGCAGGTTAGAGTTGTAGCAGTATTGGAGGCAGGTCAAAGTGGAAAAGAATAGTAGGTTAGAGTTGTAGCAGTATTGGAGGCAGGTCAAGGAGGAAAAGAGCAAGGTAAAGTAGCAACAGTATTGGAGGCTGATCAAGGAGGAAAAGAGCAGGTTAGAGTTGTATCAGTATTGGAGGCAGATCAAGGTGGAAAAGAACTGTTTAGAGTTGTAGCAGTATTGGAGGACGACACAGTGATGGAGATGAGGTAGAGAATTAGCTTTGGAGGATGGTCAGAAGGGGTGGGGAAAGTACAGCTGGTGTCCCAGGAAACATGATATTATTGCAATAAAGTTGATTTCAAAGCAAAATATAATTGAGTTAAAAATTTTTTAGCACAATAAACGCAACAAGTCATTAATATATAATGCTTGATATGGAAGAAGACATTCAAAACTATTAACCATACTGTCATGTTTCGTGGGACACCTTGTAGGTGAAGCAACATGATTGTACAGATTGAAAAGTAAAAGAAACGAAATTAAAGAAGTTACACAACGTATATCCATAGGATATGTTAGAAATGAAAGATCTATAAAAAAGCGATTTGGTCTTCTGAATTGAGAGTAATCTTTTCATATTGCTTGTAAGTGATATGACACAGAATCAAAATCCTTAGCAATTGATATGATTGAATTGTTCTTAAAGTCGTCTTTGTCGTTTCACCCTGTGAGGTTAACCCTTAGATAGATAATATGTAGGTTAGCCGGCAGCTGGTTGATGAAGGGCGTATCCAGTATCTAGTTCAACAGCTAGTTCTTTTAGAGACATGGAGAATAGAAATTCTTCCTGCAATACTCAAATCTAAAAATATACAGGTCTTATTATTTATTATTGATTATTGTACAACCTTATTGAATGATTACATGTTAAAATGAATAAAATTATATTTTAGACTTCGTTTCCAATCTACTCAGCACTGTTCCATGAAGCTAGTTGTTTAACACTGCTAGAAGCAGCATTATTTCATAGGTTAGAATCATTTTGTATTATCATTATTCAAATTCCACCAAATTGGGAAAAACTATAAAATAGCAGCTCAGACAAAGGTTTCAAGAGTACCACTTTATATCTTTTTGATGGAGGGAGGAGCACTCTGTTATGCCTTTAAAGGGGCAGACCGGCCATGTAAGGTAGTTGAACTGAGTATGCAGTGATGTAGACAAATTCTTTAGGATTCATTTGAGACATATAAAACTTTTTAAAGATCTGTAAATCCTGATTTTGAGCACAAAGTCGACGTACAAAATCGTACTTTTGGTGGATAAGTTTTCAGAATCGGTTTTTTAATTATTAAATAACGATGACAAAAGATAAAGTAAAAATTATATAGTAATCTAATTAGATGGTTAGGAACATATTTCTCAAAAGATATTTGTCAATAAATAAATGCTAGAATCAATTATTTCGTTTTCATTATTATATTGAATTTTTTATCTTCTTTGAATTTCTTTAAATTCCTAAAATGCCGTTTTTTCAATAATAATTCCAGAAAATCTTTGTGAATAATGAGATACCAAAATAATGAGAAAATACAAACTAATAATTGAACAAGATTACTTATTTTCGATGATAAGATTAATTTTTATTTTCTCAACCTGTTACTAAACAACTAATTAGTTTACTATAGAATTTTGTTTACATTTTTTGTCGTCGTTATTTAATAAAAAAAAAATCTGAAAAAGCATCCACCCAAAAGTACGATTTTGAACGTCAACTTTGCGCTCAAACTTAGGATTTACAGATCTTTAAAAAGTTTAAATGTCTCAAATGAATCCACAACACTGCATATTCAGTTTAACTACCTTACATAACCGGTGTGTCCCTTTAAAGATTTAAAACCGTTTCAAAATTTAAAAAAATCCAAATTTTTATTTTATTATTTAAACTTTTTAGATGATATTTAATGCTGAGACTAACGAAATTAACTAAATTGTATTAAACGTTCTTAATGACTAATGCATGTTGTTTACAAGGGATGCAGTTGAATCTTTGGATGATACAGGGACTGATTTGTTAGACTATTGTGTCAGGTAATCAAAATAAAACAAAATAAGAACAAAATAAAAACAAAGTAAAGACAAAAAACTTNTTCAAACCTGATGGTGTAAACCTTTGATATTTCCAACTGTGACTGTTGGATCAAGCTAAATTCCACGTATCAAAGATCTACAACATCAGGTCTATGGATAATTAGAAAAAAATCATTTTTGCAACATGATAAACAAAATGATTAAATCTGGTCCAAGCTAGGAGTAAAGAATCATTTATCATTTAATAAACTGATTCATTGATCACGTAATAATTTGAATCACAAAATCGTATCATCTATCAATAAACAATGATCATAATATCAATAGGCAGAATCTAGTCTTTAAAAAAGGGTTCAGTTTTAGAAATCTAGATTTTGAAACTTGAGAAAAAATATCATTCCCACTCTTCTTGTACTATACGACGAATGTCAGACAAAAATATCTATTTGTTCACATCCTAAAAAAATGTTTTCGTCAGAACTAAAAACAGTTTTAGTTTTCAAAATACAAACCATCCACACTAAATAATATAATAATAATGTTTTTCGACATTTTAAATTTACCTACAATGATTTTTTTTACAATTGTTTTGAGGACTAAAAGGTCTGCGACCGTTATGCTTCTTCTGGTCGTATAAAAAAAGTGTTTACTTATTTTTATTTAGATGTGTCACTCATCTAGCTTCCCTTAATATTCATTGTACGCCGGAGGAGGATAATGATGACCATGATCCTAAACCTAAACCAAACCCTGATCCTAAATCTGATGAGGGTGAGCTGGATGTATACAACGAGGTTCTCCAGCATATCCGAGATACAAGAATATCACTGGGGATGAGATCTCTATCTGTTCTCAGGTAAACATTTTTCAATCCTTTAAAATTTCTATTTTTCTCCTCCAAGAAAAAATTTTTTTCCACAAAATGGGGATATATAAAGATTTTAAATATTTAAACATTTATTTAGGCTATTAAATTATATTTTAAGGTATTTAACTGACAACATGGAGGTTGTTACTTTGGGAGTTCTTGCAAGACTAGTGACAACTCATGATGTCCCAGGTATATATGTTAGATACTGGATACAGGATAGATGGATAATCCTGCAAACTAGATACTGGATACAGGATAGATGGATAATCATACAAACTAGATACTGGATACGGGATAGATGGATAATCCTACAAACTAGATACTGGATACAGGATAGATGGATAATCCTAAAATCTAGATACTGGATACAGGATAGATGTATAATCCTACAAACTAGATACTGGATACAGGATAGATGGATAATCATACAAACTAGATACTGGATACAGGATAGATGGATAATCCTACAAAAAGACGTCAGACTGCAGTATTTTCTCGAAACCAAGTTCAGAAGGAGTTTTCTGAAATTATGTGTAAATGTCAATTTGTCTATTTCTTTGGATGTCCGATCATAACTCATGAACCTTTGACCGATTTGCCTTATATTTTGACTGGGGAACCACAAGTATTTTCTTAGTGTGGTTTAAAAAATTCTAGATTGAGTAAGTTGACTTTAACTTAAATTTCTCATGATCTTAGTCTTTTGGCTTTGAGAGATACAATAGTTACACACATATAAGGAGCGATAACAAAAATCGATTCAGTATTTTCACGTTTAAGATGAGATACTAAATCAAGAATTTTTAGTTCATAATCAGTGTAACTATGTTTACTTCATAACCGCAATGTTTTCAGGAAACTATTTCAAGAATCATGAAAAATAAAAAACATTGTTCAATCTACATGGTTGTTTCATTTCGTTAGGAGATAGATAAAGATCCACCAACATAAAAATTACCCAAACTTTACATTTGCGAATCTATTTCAAAATAATAGATAATCCTACAAAAAGACGTCAGAGTGCAGTCTTCTCTTATAAATACTATGAAGACCAGAGGCCGTTCTTTCCATAAACTACATTGGTCGACAACTTGACGTCTCCTATTTTGGTCGTGAAATTTACGGAGAAATATCTATCTATCAGATAAGAATTTAGCATTAGACACCTAGCGGTCAACATATCGTCCCCAAAAGTACGTGAATTACACGACGACTTTCTATGGAGAGAACGGGCTCTGGATAATAAAATTAATCGCAAATTAATCGTACTCAATTATGATTTTTTCGTTCAGGACTTCTTGCCCAAACTATTGAGGACCAACCATGGATTAAAGATAATCAAGTCTGGAGAGAGGGCCAATGGACAAATCAAAAGGAGGAAGGTCGGAAATACACACAAGAGTAAATTAAATTATGTGTTTGATACGAGATGTTTTTCTAAATTCACAGATTTCAATTGCAGTTTGTTCTTTCAAGATAGGAAAACAAGGATATCTTCCACACTGTTACTCAGATAAAGGTTTAATGAGCACTGCTGTGAATCAAGACTATAGCTGTGTCTGTAATGGAGAGTCAATTACGACCAGTTTTATTTGCAGATATTTCTATCAAGATTTGTCTCTATAATATTCTCTCAACTAGGGAATATGCTTTAACTATAAACCAGTTTTATTAGCAGATGTTCTACTTGAGAAGATGGAAGCATAATCTTGGATTTGTCTCTATAATATTCTCTCAACTAGATAATATGCTTTAACTATAAACTGGTTTTATTAGCAGATGTACTGCTTGAGAAGATGGAAGCACAATCTTGGATTTGTCTCTATAATATTCTCTCAACTAGATAATATGCTTTAACTATAAACCAGTTTTATTTGCAGATGTACTGCTTGAGAAGATGGAAGCACAATCTTGGATTTGTCTATATAATATTCTCTCAACTAGATAATATGCTTTAACTATAAACCAGTTTTATTAGCAGATGTACTGCTTGAGAAGATGGAAGTACAATCTTGGAGTTGTCTATATAATATTCTCTCAACTAGATAATATGCTTTAACTATAAACTGGTTTTATTAGCAGATGTTCTACTTGAGAAGATGGAAGCACAATCTTGGAGTTGTCTATATAATATTCTCTCAACTAGATAATATGCTTTAACTATAAACCAGTTTTATTTGCAGATGTTCTGCTTGAGAAGATGAAAGCACAATCTTGGAGTTGTCTCTATAATATTCTCTCAACTAAGGAATATGCTTTAACTATAACCCGGTTTTATTAGCAGATGTACTGCTTGAGAAGATGAAAGCACAATCTTGGAGTTGTCTCTATAATATTCTCTCAACTAGATAATATGCATTAACTATAAACTGTTTTATTAGCAGATGTACTGCTTGAGAAGATGGAAGCACAATCTTGGATTTGTCTATATAATATTCTCTCAACTAGATAATATGCTTTAACTATAAACCAGTTTTATTAGCAGATGTACTGCTTGAGAAGATGGAAGCACAATCTTGGATTTGTCTCTATAATATTCTCTCAACTAGGGAGGAAGATAAATGCTTTGAAAGAAATTGTTAATTTTTCATAATATCTACTTAATTACATACAATGAAATTCCTGGAACTTTGAACCTGCGTTTATTTAATTAAAAACATTGCTCCTGTGTAGAGAGGTAATGGAAAAATATCAGCTGAATAATTTTAGGGTTGGAGTTCTCACCAAGTTACAGTCAAGGTAAATAAATTAATTCAATTTTAATTTTATAGTATTCAATCAATTCAATTGTTCAATCGATTAATATGGCTAATCAATTAATTCAATCAACTCAATTAATTGATTTAATGAAGCTAATCTACCAATTCAACCAACAATGAATGTAATCAACCAATTTAGTCAATTCGATCAATCAATTTATTCAATAAATTTTAATCAAACAATTGATTCAATCAATTTTAATCAATCAATGTAAACAATCGATTTAATAAATCAATAAGATCATTAAATTAATTAAATCAATCAATCAACTTATCAATACATCAATTAGTTCAACAATTAATTTATCAAATTTTCCATATTTTGATCTTTACAGCTTACAAGACAGCAGTTGAATATGTAAATTATAATATGTTCACGCCCTAATTCTAAATAAACTATTTGATTGGATACACTGTTTAGATTACAGGATTATGTGCTAGATCAGCTACCAGTGTTGACCCACCTACAACGATGGCTGGCTGAGCTGAATATATCTCCACCACCCCCAGCAAAACCGGTTTTATTAATTGAGGTTATCCCTAAGGTGACAATCAGATTTGTTCAAAGTAAATTTTTCAAAAATTCCTTATTTGGTATAGGATGAGATTGAGCAATAAGTATAAGATATAAGTGTGTAAGGTTTCAGGTTATTAACAAATGTTCTGAAACGTTTTTGTTTTTAAGCACGGAGAGTTTTACGAATAAAATTGGAATCCAAAGCACATTAAAGAACCCAAAGGAATTGGAAAAACATCGATCTTTACAAATAAAGAATTGTATGATTTGTTATTATTTAGTTGAAAGAGGGGTTATTTGAAAAGTACAGGGGTGATTGGGAGAAGATTGCCTGCATTCAGAAGAGTAGATTTATAAACAGAGAAGAGGAAATTATGAAAAAACATGCACTCAGGTACTAAGAAAGATTTAGGGTATCTTAAAGGCTTGACTTTTATTGATGAAATACTATTTAAAGAATTTGTTTTCGGACAAAAAGAACGATATCTCATTAAATAGATAGTTGTTTGAAATTATGTCTGTTCCATAGTTCCTTGAAAGCATTTCTCTACAAAATAGGAAAAAAGGCATATTTCAGATAATTTGGTTCTTATCCTTTCTAGTACATGAGAACATACAAGCAGCACATTTATCTCATTAAAAGAGGGTGATCATTGCACATCTGCCTAAAACCGGTACGGTACTTTAATTAACCCAGAGGTTCTAGTAACAGTTAAAATGATGAAAGTTGATTAAAACTAACACAAATACGTCATGTATAGTGAAATCTGTAAATGACACTGCACGCAACTTTATATTTAGGATGGGAGATACATTTGAATTTGATGTAATGGAGCGTATACTGGAGGGACTGGAGGGGGGCAAGGAGATGTCTCCAACTTGTATTATCTGTGGCAAACAGGGCAATAACAGATGTTCAAGGTACAAGCAATTTACTGTACACTGTCCAGTACGTACTGTGCAGTACAGTGTACTGTACACTGTACAGTACTCTGTAATGTACACATACTGTACACTGCAGTTTATAAAATAATTAGGTTTTCTGTAAAAACTCATTTTCGTGTGATTCAATTTTTAAAATTTTTTTGTTGGGTTTCGTATTTTCATTTTTTTTTTACCTGGAGCCATGTCTTGTCCCACAAAACCCCAGTTGGTTCAACTGTTTTTTTGTTCATTTGGAAAATACAAAAAAAAACGACAAGACAAATATTTTTTGAGTTATTCCTTGCTGGTTTATACAAACAATATAAAAATACCTTATCTTCGAAAAGATATGAAAAGATTTAAAAACTAAATTTTTTAGAATTTTTTTAATTTTAAATTAGAAAAGATAGTTTGACAATAAAAATTATTTTCCAGGTGTAAAAAGCAAAACTATTGCAGTAGAGAATGTCAAAAAGAGCACTGGAAAACCCACAGAAAAATTTGTAAAGAAATATCATTTTAATTTCTAGTTTTTTGATATTTGAAATTTTATTTGTAATTCATGTTTTAGTTCTTTATACGTAGTTTCATCTTGTAAAAGGTTTTTGTTGTACAGTTAAAAAAACATATTTTTTCTGGTTTGATAGCAAGTTCCTTTATTTGTTTAATCTTACTTAGATTTAATATTTAACAACATTGTATGTAAACGGTAAAAGACTGTTTTTTTTATTCTGCAAAACGTTGTATGATGTTCTGTAACAATTCTGCAAGATACACAATGAAGAGACACAACTGAACTGTATTTGTATACAAGATTTTCTGTAATTGTTAAGTATATGCAATAAAAAACATAAACAAACAAATTCTGAACTCTAGCAGACGGATTATAGTTTTCCTATTAGGCATCACCATACTAAATCAAAAAATCATTTTCAAAGACGAAATCAAAATCGTCTCTGAATTCCCATGTTTATTGGGACACCTAGTATTTGAGATATATAGATCTACATTTGACTTTAACCGTAGCCTTCTTCATTCCACATTTTTATGAGTCTTACTGTATCTATGAATTTATCTAGTTATTTGACTAAAGTGCAAGATCAGGTAAAAGTCTAAATTAATACTTTTAAAGTTTCTTTTCTCACTCTACGCTAAATGTAATTTATAGGACTTCGTGCAGACTTTTCATTTCATCATGATACAGGACTTCATGCAGACTTTTCATTTCATCATGATACAGGACTTCATGCAGACTTTTCATTTCATCATGATACAGGACTTCATGCAGAATTTCATTTCATCATGATACAGGACTTCATGCAGACTGTTTTATTTTATCTTGATGATATCAAATAGAAATATTTATAGTCCAAGAAATATGATTTTGCGAAAAATATGATTCACAATTGTCTTCAAACTTCACAATTATGAAAAACATTCAACCACTCGGGAGGTTTAACCCAAATTTACGGTTTCAAGTCTATTCAATGATATTTTTAAAATTGTCAGAAAATTGGCTTTCTGAATAGAGCGTTCCATATCATATTAGATTATCTCCAAGCTTTAACGCTAAAATATGCATGTACTACTCGAAAAACCTAGCATTTTCTGCATGCGCATTTTTATATTACCTTTTTACAATTTTTCTAAGTGATTCATTCTTTTTAAATTTCCTGAGGCCGAATTTAAAGAATTTAAGCCACGGTTTATATTTAAGCCGCAGCTCAAATTTTGTTGGTTCCACTTTAATTTGTATTAAATTTTTCAAGACTTAAGCCAGCGCTCAATTGAAACCGGTTTTTGGGGATTTAAGACACTGATAAGTCCCGAAAATCGCAATTTTTAGCTATACCATCCAATATGATGCCCTGTACATGCAAAGGAATATATTCTTTACCACAAACTCTGATCCCTATTTCATTGCAATCCAATGTTGTAGCAAAATTAATTCTGTTAGATTAAACCATAGATTAATTAACAATAACAGATAACAGATATTTTAATATTTAAAGGTTTTTCGTTCACAATAACCCTGAGGCAGAAGCCCAAAGGAGTTCCGCGCAGGCAGATTGAATTACAAGACAGAGAAAGCGCATGCGTGTAACCCTTTGGGCCTCTCCCTCAGGGTTCTTGTGAACGAAAATCTTGAAAAGACGACATATAGTGTTCTATCTGTATTGTTAATTAATCTATGGATTAAATAATCTAAGTTAGAAATAATAATGGTTTACATCATCATCATCATGTTGAAAAATATATATATTGATTAGAAAATTTGAGTTTGTGGCAAAAACTCAATTCCTTTCTTTCTATACATGCATCATATTATTCGAGGATTAAAATTTGCACCAATTAGATTGCACGAAAAAAAAACTCATTAAAACTTATCAATAAATTTTTTTTTAAATCTTTCGTTTTTTCTTCTTGACACCCCCCTGCAACTTCATATTTGTCAGTCAACCATTTATGTTTCGTAACTCCCCCCTCCCCCAATTTTTTTTCTTCAAAATTTAGTTTTATTTGGCCGTTAAAAACAAGCTTTTCATTCTTAATGTTAAATGTTTGTTAAATATCTTTTCACATAAATTGAAGTTTTGCATTCTTCATGCAGAGTACAAATGAGAACACTTTGAACCCATTCGGAGTTTTACAAAGGAACTGAGTTTTTGCCACAAACTCAAATATTCTTATCCCTGTATCTTGGCAACCCTATGTCGTAGACCTTAGATATTTCAAACTATTAATTCTGTTAGATCAAATAATCTAAGTTTGAAATTTCAAAGGGTTAAACCCACTGGTTGCAGAGATATAGAAATTAGAAAATTTGAGGTTGTTGCAAAAACTCAATTCCTTTAATAAACTTCAAATGCAGGGTTACCTATTAAAGATGAGACAAAAAAGACGATTGTTCGGAATTTATTCAGTTTTTCTTTTTACATTCGAATTTCCTGGACCTAAAAATATTCCCTCCAACATTTTCTACCACTTAATCTTATATATATATATATTTAATACACATGTAATGATAAAATGTCTGCATGAAGTTTATATTTCCTTCAATATTTTGACATATTATCGATCAAAATTTCAGTTTTAAACTCGTACTCCTTCTCGTGAAACATCTTAGGTAATACAAGTGTATGTTTATAAAGGGGGGGGGGGGAGAAACCAATCGCTCTTTTAGAATTGCAGAACAAAAGTCTAAAAATAGCTATCAACCTTACATAATCAATAACAGAATGTTAGGAAAAGTTAACAGATTTTTCAGATCTATCAATTAATACGAAAGTCTTGTAGTCAATTTTTGAGAGATTTATCTATTATTTTGATACTATAGCAAAAGTGAAAACACATGCAAATTAGATTACAAGTTTTGTATTGAGTTTTAAGTTTTTTTACATTACGATTTTTAGGAAATATTTTTTATTAAATCTCAACTTTACGTTTAACATTAATTGTAAATCATGAAAATTGATTCGTAACTGATAATTTAACTCGAAGATGATTTAGAACATGTTGATTAGATGTTATCTACTGGCATGAAGATATCCTGTCATGTTTTTTAAATCAGTTTGCGCAAATTTAAGAGAAAAAAGTTTTGATTTAATGAACACTTTAAGTGCAAGTAAAAACAGGGGCGTACGACTGTACGACCCATAAAAAATACTTAATAATCTCACTTTTGTCCTTTTTCTAAAAAAGTTTCATCAACAAATCTTTAATCAATGCTGCCTTAAGTGTAAATATATATTTGATATCATTATTTATAATTATGCAATATGTATCGTCTCTATGAAAACATAGATGATGTTTAAGAAACGTTTCCATCTCTATTTTTCACCCCTCGAAGCTTACACCACAGTATAAGGATTAAGTGTCTGATGAGTCCACTTGAAATTGAAAAAATTACATAAATAATTTATTAACACTTGGAAGTGTGTTACCCACAAAGAATGAGACTTCAGAGTACCCNCCCCCCTGAATACGCTACTGCTGTGGATAAGGGCATCAGAAAAAATGTAAACTTGGGAAGTTTGGACAAATGCCCTTATGTAAGCTGCACAATTGCACAATTGATATACACTAAAACTTATGAACATTTTTCCAGATAGGATCCTCTTTCCATTTTGTGACCCCTCTCTTAAACTTAAATTCATTTATTATTATGGTAACATTGTATTATGATTTACAGATAGTTTTAGTCTCTCAGTTTTCCAGGCAGTAAATATAAAGTACACTAATTATTATTTAAAACTGACATTTTTTCCAAAATATACCTTCTCCTCCTTTCTGTCTATCTATCTATTCATCTTAAATTCAGCTCAAGATGAAATACAGGAGATCAGCAGATTCCTAGCCCTAGCATTTCATCGTCTAACATAGATTATAATTCAGTCACTCTACACTCTACACTCACATCACATCCACACTCATATCCACACTCTACACTCACAGCACATCCACACTCACATCACATCTACACTCTACACTCCACACTCTACACTCTACACTCACATAACATCCTCACTCTACATTTACATCACATCCACACTCTACACTTACACCACATCCGCACTCTACACTCATACCACATCCACACTCAACACTCAAATCACATTCACACTCTACACTCACATAACATCCACACTCTACACTCACATCACATATACACTCTCTACACTCACATCAGATTAACACTCTCTACACTCACATCAGATTTACAATCTACACTCACATCAGATTCAAACTCTACACTCACATCACGTCCACACTCTACACTCACATCAGATTCACACTCTCTACACTCACATCAGATTCACAATCTACACTCACATCAGATTCAAACTCTACACTCACACCACGTCCACACTCTTCACTCACATCAGATTCACACTATACATTATTAGTCAATCAGATCTCATATCCGGATCTGTCTAATACTGAACGAATAATTTTTTTAGAATTTGACAATATTTTTCAGGTAGATATGAAGATCAATATTTGCCTGGTGGTTCTAAAACTGCTCCTGGTGGCATCAGAACGACAACTGCCAGGAGCCCAACCTTCAACCCGGATACAAGGACCCAGACAAGAGAGAGGGAACAGGATGGTTCCAGATTTTAAACCATTCAATCATCCCGCAGGAAAGGTAATTGATTAAAAGAACTGCAGAAGACACACTTCAAGTGATTGATAAACTGGCATGTTAGATTCACAAAAGTGTACCCTTAAAAGCTGTGTCTGCTCAGATGAATTAGAAGTCCATTGTTTTGTTTTTGAAAACTTAGTATTTTCATTTGTACTTTCTCTACAAAAGTGACTTCCGCATTTCTTGCTTCAGAAACAATTTATAAAATTAATAGAATTGAACAACATTGTCTTCCACATTATTGATCCAGCTCTTAGTATAGAGGCTCACTTAAACTGACAATGACTGTCAATTAAATATTTTAATTTTAACAAAATATAATAAATATGGCCGATCCAGGTAGAAACAAGTGCGATGAGAGGAACCGGTCCGATCTCAAGTGTACAGTGGCTAGAACTTGTTCCTGTCTTCGGCAGTATCTACTCGCCACCACGAGCCAACTTGGAAAAGGGAGCAACTGACCGCAAAACCAGCAATCTTTTGTTGCCAATTTTAGGTGAATACTTGTTTGATGTTTATCCTCCTTTTTTAATTATCTATTGTCTAAATTTACTAATTTTACAATTCAACTGAATGCTTGTTTAATGTTTATCTTCCCCTCCTTTTTTAATTATCCATTGTCTAAATTTACTAATTTTACAATTCAACTGAATGCTTGTTTGATGTTTATCTTCCCCTCCTTTTTTAATTATCTATTGTCTAAATTTACTAATTTTACAATTCAACTGAATGCTTGTTTGATTTTTAACTTCTCATCTTTTTGGACAATTTAATCCAGTGTTTAAAGTTACTAACTTTTCAATTCTTGATGAATGCAGGTTTGATTATTAACTTCTCTTCTTTTTGGACAATTTAATCCATTTGTTTAAATCTACTATTTTTAACTAGGCTTGGGCAGTGGAGCTTTGATCCTTTTAGGATACTTCTTGAAGAAACCATCAGAGAAAATAGTAAAAGAGACTCAGAGGTATTTGTTTCAACAACCCTTTTTTAAATTGAATCTTCATTCGATTTCTTGATTTCAGCACTTTGAAGGAAGAGAGGTTGATTAGAAACGATCTAAAGACTGGAAAAGAAGACAAAATAGTTCTTATAAATTCATTTGCAAGTCAGAAAACAGCCATTGGTGAAAATAAAGAACAGAAAATACCCAAAGAAGAAAAAGATAAAGCTGAGGTGAATGTAAAAGACCTGAAGAAGCAAGAAAAATGTGAAATAAAGAACACTCTCATTGATAAACCGTTTTACAACGAAATCACAACAGTGGAATCAAAACATCTGATATCCTCAAAATCAACTCATGATGAAACAAAGGAATCAATCCAAGAGAAACCCCAGTCTGATCGACCCAATGCAGAGCTGCCTTACTCCAAAATAAAGATGGAACCTACTCAACTAAAAAAGTCCGATAGAGTAAAAATTGTCTATGCAAGCCAAGAAGAAGAAAAACAACAACAGTTTGATACTAAAGTTAAATCTTTTAAAATGACCAAGGTAATTACAATTATTTATTATTTCATGATTTTCGTTAAAAATACTAACTTAACATGACCTTTCTTTGATGTTTGATTAAATTTTAAAAAATTAGAAATTACATTTATAGAAAACATCTTTTTCTTTATTTTTAAAATTTAACCTTACTTGGGATGATTGTATAAAGCTTTTTTATAAATTTGTAAATGATGCAAGAAAATAACTCGATAATGTAAGAGAAAATTTGTCCAAAACACCTTGATGCAACAGTTTTCTTTTACTGTTGTTAAATGCTGGTCTATAATGATAATTTTTCCTAATTTTGATAATCAATTTTAGGCGCCAGCACAACATAAATGTGATATATCAGATCATGGAATTCTAACAGAGGTATCCAAACACAACATAACATCAAAGTAATTTTAAATCTCATCTAACTTGTATGTTCAATGTTTATTGTTCAGGTTTTAAAAATCCTTGAGGTTGTTCAGCTACAGAGAACAGAAAAACTGAACATAAGTGTTCAAACCGCCCTCGCAGATCTGAATATCGAGGGAGCTAATATTTCAAGGTTGGGACTAATCAATTCAGATCAAGATTAATTCCTCGTCACAAACTATGAATTTCTAATTCTTATTCTTTGTGTAGACCTTTGATTTTTCAAACTATGAATTCACCAGGAACAAAAGTTCAAAGTTTAAAATATCAAAGGTTTACAACATCAGATTGCAAAGATAAAAATTGCATTAGAAAATTAAAGTTTGTGGCGAGTGTTCAGTAATTTGTTCCCAAAATGACCTTTTTTTATGCCTCTTTAAATTATGTACATTAGCGAATATTTTTTACAGTACTGAAAAACATATAGTTGACAAGTTTATACCCTCTTGTCATTAAATAACCTTTTATACCCTCTTGTCACCAAATAACCTTTTTTATACCCTCTTGTCACCAAATAACCTTTTTTATACTCACCAAATAACCTTTTTTATACCCTCTTGTCATTAAATAACCTTTTATACCCTCTTGTCACCAAATAACCTTTTTTATACCCTCTTGTCATTAAATAACCTTTTTTATACCCTCTTGTCATTAAATAACCTTTTATACCCTCTTGTCACCAAATAACCTTTTTTATACCCTCTTGTCACCAAATAACCTTTTTATATACCCTCTTGTCATTAAATAACCTTTTATACCCTCTTGTCACCAAATAACCTTTTTTATACCCTCTTGTCACCAAAAAACCTTTTTCTTTTACCCTCTTGTCATTAGATAAACCTTTTTTTATATCCTCTTGTCATCAAATAACCTTTTCTTTTACCCTCTTGTTATCAAATCACCTTTTCTTTATACCCTCTTGTCATCAAAAAACCTTTTCTTTATACCCTGTTGTCATCATTAACCTTTTCTGTTGTCATCATTAACCTTTTTTTTACCCTCTTGTTTTCAAATAACCTTTTCTTTCTACCGTCTTGTCATCAAATAACCTTTTTTTATACCCTCTTGTCATCAAATAACCTTTTCTTTATACCCTCTTGTCATCAAAAAACCTTTTCTTTATACCCTCTTGTCATCATTAACCTTTTCTGTTGTCATCATTAACCTTTTTTTTACCCTCTTGTTTTCAAATAACCTTTTTTTACCCTCTTGTCATCAAATAACCTTTTTTATACCCTCTTGACATCAAATAACCTTTTTTTATACCCTCTTGTCATCAAATAACCTTTTTTATACCCTCTTGTCATCAAATAACCTTTTTTTATTTCCTCTTGTCATCAAATAACCTTATTTTATACCCTCTTGTCATCAAATAACCTTTTTTTATACCCTCTTGTCATCAAATAACCTTTTTTATACCCTCTTGTCATCAAATAACCATCAAAAATCGAAGAAAATTATTTCTAAGTCGTCTCTTTACTATCATGTACAGTGAAATACCCTATTCCTTAAAAAATTTGGAAAAGTAAGATTTCACAGATATTATATTCATACCAAGATACAGGGTGTCCCAATAAACATGGGAATTCAGTGACGAATTCAATATCGTCTTTTTAAATAATTCTTTGATTTAGTATAGTGATACATACTGAGAAAGCTGTAATCTGTATAAGTTTCGTCTGCTATGTTCAATTTTGTTTGTTTATGTTTTGACTGCATACGGTTGTACTTAGAAAAACAAGAAAATTACAGTATACATACTGAGTAAACTTGCCCGTCTTCACTGTTGATCTTGCGGAGTAATTAATATTATTGACACATCTTTACAGCCATTTACCGTTTTCATAAAATAAACTCTAGCAGACATAATAATATTGTGGGTTTGAAATTAGGTATTACAACGCTAATTCATAACAAAGACGATATCCATTTCGTCACTGAATTCCTATGCTTTTTGGGACACCCTGTACTTTGTGATAGGTTACGAATAACGGATGTTGCGGAGAAGGATGAAGTTCAATATATTTCACAAACAAGAACCATTAAGGTATAATTCAAACTAAATATACCGTGGAAGCTGGAAATCGTTGATTGGATTCAACTCTTTGTTATTATTCAAGATTTTGTTCACATATTTTTAAGAATCATGATACCCAACTTTTGGGAAAAGAACATAAACAATTCTAACTTCGCGCTCAATGATGTTCTTCAGGTGTAGAATGATCGAACTTTTATCGAAAATGGAATGATGGAATTATACGCAGATGCCAAAAAGATAAAACTAAATGATGGGTCCATTGAAATTTTCCATGAAGCATAAGAAAAACATGTGTCAAAAGGAATTGAGTCTTGCCACGAACTCAAATTGTGTCATCTCTATATCATTGCAACCTGTTGGTGTAAACCTTTGATATTAATTCAAGCTTATATTATTTAATATAACAGATATCATAGTTTGAAATACCAAAGGTTTACGACATTCATGGGTTGCTAAGATATATGGATTAGGAAATCAGAGTTTGTGGCAAAGACTCCTTTCCGAGATTAAACATTTTACAGAGAGTATATTGTATTTATTGGTATATTGTATATTGTATTTATTGGTATATTGAATATTGTATTTATTGGTATATTGTATATTGTATTTATTGGTTCTCAGAAATATACTAATTTCGAAAACTATGATATTTTGTGTAATTTTGACAAGGTAAACAATCCCTGTAATTAATATAGAAAACTATTCTAATTTCTAAAAGTTTAAAATGTATTGTTTATTAAAGGAGTATATGGTTGCTGTTGCAAACAAGAAAATTGAAGAAGCAATGAGACAAGTTAAAGAAGACTGCAGCATTCAGAATATAAAGTAAGAATATATTCATAAAAATCTTATCAATATATGTATTTTTGCAAATTACAAATCTTTGTAAAAGGAATTGATACTTTGCCACAAACACTGATTTTCTAATCCCAATATCTATGCAACCCAATGTAGTAGACCTTAGATATTACGAACTATTAATTCTGTTAGATTAAACAATCTAAGTTGCAAAAATATTGGGATTAGAAAATTTGAATTTGTGGCAAATCCTCAATTCCTTTCAATATAAAAGAAAGGAGAAAATTTAATAATTTCTATTTGAGGAATCTTGCTGATACAATAAGAAAATATCGCCCTGATCCAACTCAGCAATCTACTGGAATATGAGACAATAAGAAAATATCGCCCTGATCCAACTCAGCAATCTACTGGAATATGAGACAATAAGAAAATATCGCCCTGATCCAACTCAGCAATCTACTGGAATATAACGAACCACGGTCGCCCATAAACTTGAATTTTCTGAGTCCAAAACTAAAAAAAACGAAAATGTGAAGCTTAAATGTTAGGTTTTAGCTTGAATGCCTTTTGTGACTTACCTTTAGAACTTTGATATTTAGCTTAAATATTTATCACACCGAAATTGACGAGTTACATATCTGAACCCAGTCACAGTCTCTCACAATGCTTGCGTAATCATACAACCAATTTTTACATTTTTAAACTGTCAAAAGGTTTAAAGGAATTGAGTCTTTGCCACAAACTCTTCAGTTTCATAGATATAGGGATTAGAAAATGAAAAAGTGTGCCAACGACTCAGATCCTTTTGGTTTAAGACTGGCCCTTCAGTTTGATCATTCTCTGCTGAATAAAACGTTTATCTTAACTAATTACATGTATTATATCGTGGTATATGATTTGAACATTTATTTCTCATAATAAAAAGAAATACATATAGTTGCCAATTTGTTTGCCTATTGATCATATTTATTGAAATATTAATATTCTACTAGTTTATGCATCATCATATTCTTCATCAGAGTAGCTGTCCGTACCAACCTCCTGAAAATTATGTAGAATTCTTGTTACTTTTTTCGTTGTCGTAATCATATCATTTTAAAAAATCAATTTTTAAAATCAACCCTTCAGAATAGACTATCCAGGAGGATCTTAAAGATTGAAAATTGCGCTCTTGCTAAACAATTATAAACCGTAAAAACGGCTCATAGGTCTCACATTTAATTCAATATTAGTTGGAAATAGAATTAGTTCAATCGAATATTAGTTAGAATTAGTTTAATCCAATAATAGTTAGGATTAGTTTAATCCAATATTAGTTAGGGTTCGTTTAACCAAATATTAGTTAGGATTAATTTAGGATTAGATTTATTAAATATCAGTTAGGATTAGTTTAATCCAATATTAGGTAGAATTAATTCAACCCAATATTAGTCAGGATTAGTTTAATCCAATATTAGTTAGGATTAGATTTTACCCAATATTAGTTCAGATTAGTTTAACCCGATATTTGTTAGGATTAGTTTAATCCAATATTTTTTACGATTAGTTTAATACAATATTTGTTACGATTAGTTTGATCCAATATTAGTTAGGATTAGCTTAATCCAATATTTGTTAGGATTAGTTAAATCCCTGATTAACCTGATAGTCCAGCTCTAGAGCAGCTAGATCCTCACGAGCCTCTGAGAACTCTCCCTCCTCCATACCCTCACCAACATACCTCAAGAAAATATGTTCAGTATATTGAGTCAATATTAAGAAAACTTAACAAAAACTCTCTCAGTGTACATAGATCACTTACCAATGAACAAAACTCTCTTAGCGTACATAAGATCACTTACCAATGAACAAAACTCTCTTAGCGTACATAAAATGATGTTAGGTACTTTCCCAAAGTCCTTTTCCCAAGCGGCAACTTCCCAAGTCTGTCCTAGCCGAAGCGCTCATCCCCCCAGCCTGTTCTGGCTGCAGCGCTGGGCCTACTAACTCATTCTAGTCGCGGCACTCTGCCATTGCAGCCTGCGATGTCTCAGAAGTTGCCGCTTGGGAAATTGCACATCTGGGAAGTTGCCACTTAGGAAATTGTCACTTGGGAGACTTGGGAAAGTACCTAACACCCATAAGATCACTTACCAATAAATAAATGCTCTCTTAGCGTACATAAGATCACTTACCAATGAACATAAGCTCTCTTAGCGTACATAAGATCACTTACCAATGAAAAAAAGCTCTCTTAGCGTACATAAGATCACTTACCAATGAACAAAAGCTCTCTTAGCGTACATAAGATCAAACTTATGATCTAAACGAGCCCAAGCTTCCATTATTGCTGTTGTATTAGATAAACAACATACTGCACGTTGAACCTGAATTCAACATAGGTTATGAAAGAAGAGACATTGTGCGTAGGGAAGGGAAGGATTTGGAGGTAGCTTTGTGATTTAGCTATAGAAGTGGTGGGAAGAAACGAAGGGTTTGTGGTGGAGAGGTGGAGGTGGATGATTGTGGTGAAGGCGGATGATCAACTGATGGTGGTAAAGGGGAGTTTGTGAAATTGTGGTTAGGTAAAGGTTTTTTTGTGGATGTGGAAGGTGGAATTGTCTGGGGTAGAGGATGGGAATACAGGGCATATTTTTAAACTATTTATGAAAGTTTATTAGTTATAAGTTTTTACCTTTGCAAGATCCCCTCCTGGTACCACCGTGGGGGGCTGGTAATTAATTCCAACCTAAAATATATCGCGCAAATAATTATTGAGAAGCAACAATTGACAATAACCATGTTTATTCCAGATTAGACAAAGCTGTTTAGGATACCGTTGTGAATCAGACAATGCCAATCTATAAATGTCCCTTTAATCTAAGTTTTGAAAAACAGAAAATGCCAGCTTTCTAAAGTATGAATAATTGAAGGTTTATTCATTTGAATCTTTTATATCATACACATAATGCTTTTTTGCACGAAAACTTGCATTTTTCCTATAATTTTAAATCTTTAATCTTTGCAATAAAAAAGTAAACGTGACTTTATTTCTATAAATCCGATATTGTTTGAATCTGGAGAAGTGAATGTTTAATCTCTAGTATTGATTTGATAAATAATTCAATATCGTGTTCTGTCGTGGAATACCAAATGTCAAGTAAAAGGTTTAAACGAATATACAGGGTTTTCCACTAAATGTGAAGGTATAGTCTTTACACTTTGATAGGTTGCCCAACTAGCCAGCTACTCAGGGGGTACATCACATTTTGGAAAGCTGAAAAGTCGTTTGATTTTGTGTTGTAAAGTTTTGTATAGGGTGTAAAGAAAGTAATGCATGAGACTGTTTTGGCTCTAAATTGGTGGGAAAAAGTGCCATTTTGGGGGAGGAGGAATGGCCTCGTGACCTCAATCTAATCGAAAATCTGTTGTCTATACTGGAGGATGAGATGAAGTCGGAAAAGAATCAGCCTCGGAATATTGCGCAACTGGAAAAGCTACTGAATAGATTCTAAAGAAACATCAGCCTGGAGACCCTGGTCTCTTCAGGGGCGTACGAGGGGGGGGGCCGCGCCCCCCCCGCCCCCCTCTACGCGTGCCCCCCCTGAGAGGCTGAGGGGGGGCATCCATGGGGGAGGCTCTTTTAATAATACATCTGCTTGCATTTCCCTTCCTCAGGTCAGGCACAGTGGTGTACCTAGGGGGGGCAGTAGTTCTCTTGCCCCCCCCTGGGAGTTAGAAAAATACCAAATTAAAAGGAAACTACGTTTAGAAAGTAACACCTAACAATGACAAAGACTAAGGATTTGTCTAAATTCACTGTTAATAGAAGGAGAGAAAAGTTTTAGCCTTCTAAAGAGTATACTTCTTTACGCAAGATGTACTATGACGGAGAGCAGACTTAACGATCTTGCACTTATAGCTTTACACCCTATAAGGCTGTCTGAGCTCTCTACTGAAAAAAATCATTGAAATGTTTGTGCAAGCAAATCCTAGAAAATTGTAGCTTAAAAGATTTGGTTAAAATGTAGATTGAGTAAATTCTATCTAAAAATTTCAGAAGAAATTTCGTTTATTCGTAAAAATATAATTTTTAATGATGCTGTGATTATTGATTTAGTTAGCTGTGATGGAGTTAAGTGATAAATTTATAAAGTTAAAAAGTTAGTTTTTCAAGCAAAGGAATAATTTTTAGACTCTAAGGTTAGTAACACCCAAAAAAGTAGTCTTTTTGGTGTATTTTTATGGTGAACAAAATAAGTCCAGGTGGGAGAGGGGGGGCAAAAAAAATTTAAAAAAGGTATTAATATTTTTTCAAAAAAGGGGTTTTTAAGGGGGGGGACCAAAAAATTTTTTTTGCGCGCTTAAGCGCGCAAATTGTGCCCCCCCCCTAAACAAAAGCCCTCGTACGCCCCTGGGTCTCTTCAATGCCAAACAGAGTGAAAGATGTCTATTATAGTCGGGGTCATTTTGAAATAAATTAAATTTATAATAAACGATTTTTTTAAAGCATCAAGAACATTTTATTTGAGTGATGCGTTACTTTCTTTTCACCCTTTATTTAGATAGCTACCAATACCATAGATCTAAGATGAGCTTTATAAGTCGTCTTACTTCCGTCATCATACCATGTCTAGTCCTATCCTGTATATTCAGGGATATATATTCAAACTTCAGCAAATAACCTATATTTAATATACAGGGTGTCCCACAAAACATGACAGTAGATTAATAGTTTAGAATGTCGTCTTCCAAATACAAGATTAGATTTAAAAACTTTTTCCAGTTTAGTTCTGTAGAAAAATCTTTTACTCCAATATATCTTAATCTGGGATCGATTTTACTATAATAAAACTGCCATATTATTTTCTTTGATATCAAACAACAACACAAATTATGGAAGAAGACAATTTAAAATATTCAGCAACTGTCATTATTCAATTTTATTTTCTTGTAATTTGATGAAATTTTTCCAGTTTCGCCTTCCCCACCTCTCTATCCAGACTCTAAAGGGATCCATCACAGGATTAGACTTCAGAGACGACTGTACGGAATTTTTTTAGTCTTTGTTCATTAATTAATTTGTTCGTTGTAAACTTTTTTCGTTATTTGTCAAATCATTAAATATACCTGTAGTAAACTATATTAAAGTCA
Organism: Eurytemora carolleeae; assembly: GCF_000591075.1. Taxonomy (NCBI): domain Eukaryota; kingdom Metazoa; phylum Arthropoda; class Copepoda; order Calanoida; family Temoridae; genus Eurytemora; species Eurytemora carolleeae. The sequence continues at coordinate 387,863 of NW_019396217.1, forward strand.
GAAAGCCAAGTTAAACTTTCAAGTCATCATATTTTAAGAGTTTCAGGTCGTCATTACAGCCTCATCCTTTCTAAGTAACCCTGTAGTATCTCATCCTGTGTAAACTATACCTTAAATCCTGTTGGGCACCAGTCAACAAACTGAATAGATTTCTGTGTTTTGATGGATGCAATGGCAGCATTGACGTCCTGAACGAGAATTACAGGCTCTCACCTATCCAAGAATACCGGTGTAAACTGCTCAGTTGACCCCAAACCAGTCAAATACCACATTTTTCAAGTTAAGTAAAATGTACAAAAATTGCATTGTTAGAATATTTTCATGACATAAGAACCATTCCCCCAGATTAAATATATGAATAGGTGCATAAGTGCAAACAAAAACTAACAACAGAAAAAATTAAGAATGTTGATAAAAGACTTTGCAGGTGAGTATTTTTTTCCAATTTCTAAAAATCCCCTTTTTCAAGAAATGAAGCAGTTCCAGGACAATTATTGGATGAGAATATATAATAGTAATATCCAATATATATATAAAATGTATGTACAGAAATGTATGTGCTAAATGTGAACCAATAAATATATAATTGCATCAGAACAAAATTATTTTTATGTACGTTGTGCAATGTTTCATTAAAAATAAACTTTGTTGATCGAAGAGTCCCAGTTTTAAACCAAATTCACTTTTTAGACATTAAAATCATCAATTTAATGGTGCTAACTACCCTTGTATCGATAATTGGTTGTATCGCATGTTTGTTCCAAAAAACTTTTTTTCTACAAATTTACTATCTTATTCTTATTTAATTGAAATTTTTATTATCATGATCAAAAAGTTTAGTTTGAAACATTATTCATAAAATTTTTTTGAGTACTTTACATTTTTAGATGCAATTTTTATAGTTATTTGCGTGCAAAGAATTGAGTTGAATAGTTCAATTTGAACAAGCATAAATATTTGCAGATTGCAGAATATATTTTAATTAGAAATATTTCAAATATCCACCCATCCAATATTTGTTCGGTATTAGTGATTAAAAAGAGCGTGTAACTCTCCTTAGGTACAACATCACCCCTGTACAACAAACAGACTGCCATGTATTTTCCTAAACAATATGGTTGTACATCATGTACACTTCATACACTGTACAGTGATAGCCAGAAAACTGTAAATAGTGTCGTCTTTGTTCATTGTTTGTTTATTAAATTTTGTTTTTTTTTAAGAATTAGTAATATATCTTTTATATTTATAGAAATACAGAATAGCTTTTGAAAAAATCATTTCTTACAAAAAATACATTTTTTTATAAATGATCATTGTTATTCTCTTGATTGAGAATGTCTAAGAGTGTCTAATTATTTAAGTTAAGAGTTTTACATGTACATAATATGAATTATATATTGATACAACCGTTTTATCATCGTTTTAGTTCATTTATATTACCTTTCCTTGGGTCACATTTTACCATTTGGTTATTGGGCTCAAAACAGACCTAATATATATATACAATATAGTTTTTTTTCGTTTGGGTCTATGAGATAAAAATTGAAGCTTGAAATCCTTATTAGAAAATGAAAAGTATTTTTGTTGCAAACTGCACTTTAGAAAGAGAATTCTTATAATCTTTTAATCAAGGATTTCGTTTGCATGAAATGAATAATCATGGCTTTTAAAAAGTAGAAGTGCAGAATGTTTATTTCAAACCTTTGTAATTTGATCCACGGCCATTGTTTCATGGTAGGCTCTCTCTACAGAAGCCATTGGAGCATAGGTCGCCAGGGGATAGTGAATCCTTGAAATAGCGTGGTGTATACTGTTTACATTCTATATTTTTATGTTTTGAATATAAACAATAGCGTTTAGATGTTAGGTACTTTCCCAAAGCCATTTTCCCCTGCGTCAACTTCTCAAGGCTATTTTCCAAAGTGACAATTTCCCAAATGTGCAATTTTACAAGCGACAACTTCCCGAGTCTGTTGTAGCCGCAGTGCTCAGCCCCCTAGCCTGTTCTAGCTGCAGCAATCGGATCCATACTAGCCGCAGCGATCGCCCCACCTTGCAGCCTGTGGCACCTTAGAAGACCTAACCTAACCTTAAATGTACATTTGGAAAATTGCCGCTTGGGAAATTGCACATTTGGGAAGTTGTTACTTGGGAATTTGCCCCTGTGAAAAGACCTGTGGGTAAGTACCTTAACAACTAAATTTAGAGCGCTGTGTCTTTTTATTGTCTAGATTTGTGAAATATATTTTAAGATATTCATCTATGTAACACCAAAAAAAGAAATTCTTAAAACTTTAAAAAATTGGTTGCCAATCGTTGGTGTAGTCATTACTTATACTTCTTTCATCTTCAAAGTATTAATGTCATGAAGTTCAAAATAAATATCAACTTTATTTCTAAACACTTTGTAAAGTTGTATTCGTGATTAAAAACAGCAAGAGCCTGCAGGCCATATATTATTTCAAGACGAAGAAAAAAAGTATGTTAAAGTCAAAACAAAAGGTTTACCTAGGATATGGAACCAAGTTGGTATAAAAAGTTTACTGAGGATATGTAACCAAGTTGGCCTGAAAAGTTTACCTAGGATATGGAACCAAGTTGGTTTGAAAAGTTAACCTAGGGTATGGAACCAAGTTGGTCTGAAAAGGTTACCTAGAATATGGAACCAAGCTGGTCTGAAAAGGTTACCTAGGATATGGAACCAAGAAAAGGTTACCTAGAATATGGAACCAAGCTGATCTGAAAAGGTTACCTAGAATATGGAACCAAGTTGGTCTGAAAAGTTTACCTAGGATATGGAACCAAGTTGGTCTGAAAAGTTTACCTAGGATATGGAACCAAGTTGGTCTGAAAAGTTTACCTAGGATATGAAACCAAGTTGGTCTGAAAAGTTTACCTAGGATATGGAACCAAGTTGGTCTGAAAAGTTTACCTAGGGTATGGAACCAAGTTGTCTGAAAAGTCTACCTAGGATATGGAACTAAGTTGGTCTGAAAAGTTTACCTAGGATATGGAACCTAGTTGGTCTGAAAAGGTTACCTAGGATATGAAACCAAGTTGGTCTGAAAAGTTAACCTAAGATATGTAACTAAGTTGGTCTGAAAAGTTTACCTAGGATATGGAACCAAGTTGGTCTGAAAAGTTTACCTAGGATATGGAACCAAGTTGGTTTGAAAAGTTTACCTAGGATATGGAACCAAGCTGGTTTGAAAAGTTTACCTAGGATATGGATCAAGTTGGTCTGAAAAGATTACCTAGGATATGGAACTAAGTTGGTCTGAAATTCATTTAGATCAACGTTCAAGGCTCCATCAAACCTCAGAGATGCTGTTATTGAGGAGATAATCTAATCAATCATTTAACCTTGATTTTTCAATATTTTTTAATGTTTTTAAATATTTTTTTTAGATTCAGGGTTAGTCTGCTTTAAGATTATTATTATTTTCTTAAAAGGACAACTTTAGACGTAACTTCAAGCGACCAGCCATTTTTAGTGGGCTATGTTAGATTCTGGAATCTCAATGGTGCCCTCTGAACCGTCAAATGTGCAATATCAAGGAAGCAAAATTTTAATTTTTATTTTAAAAAGTGTTAAATTATGAAAATTACGTTCTGTGTCTCTTTTGCATAAAATCCGTGAGTCATTTCAAAACAACAATTGGAATGTTTAATTTAAACGCAGACAAACAAGGTTATTATCATCTTTTATTTATACAAAAGGTCTAAAAGTAACGTCATGAAACTACTTAAAATTATGTCGATAATCCCTTTAAATGATGATAAATTAGGTATAAGCTTACACACGAGCTAGGCACAACCCAACTTAAGCTTTCTAAATTGATATAAATAATAAACCGTATTAAATACCGCAACTTTCTGAACATATCGATTAGAAATACTTTTTAAGTGAGTCAGAATAATTCAGAATATTTGGTTTATATGCCTGAGCGATTATATAGAATTATTTAAAGGGAGTGTTCGCGAAAAATTAAAGGGGGTATAGGCTTGTGGCGAAAAATAATTGCTTTTGATCGCTACTAATCTTACTTCTACTGTCTATAAAGAGAAATTGCAATATATGACTTGTATCGAAAATTAATCAATTTATTTTTAAACAAATCATTCAGATATTACAACCTAAAGTCATCGATTACTTTTCAACGTATTCATATATAATATTTCATAATATTTGTTATTTTTTTATACAATGCACTTAAAACGCCTTTTTTACGCTAGTTGTCTCTGCCACGTGTTATCGATATTCAAAGCATCGAGAGGAGAGACATCTGGCGGCCAACTATTTAGCTGTTTTTAATGATTTGTTTGAAATAAAATAGATTTTTTTCTTTTTGAATTTGTATGGACGCTACGTTCTTCAGTATAAGTCGTGTTTAACTATTTTCTCCTTATAGACCCAACAGATATAAATAAGATTAGCAGTATTAGCAGCGATTATTTTTCGCCGTAAGCCTATACCCCCTTTCATTTTTCGCAAGCACTCCCTTTAAGGTATAAATGTCTCATTAATTATAATACAGAATAATAAGGTTTAAATGCCTAATTAATTATAATACAGAATAATAAGGTTTAAATGCCTAATTAATTATTCAAACTAATAAAGTTTAAATGCTTGAGCATACAGAATAGTAAGGTTTAAAAACCTGGGCAATTATATAGAATAATAAGGTTTGAATGTTTTTTAAATATTTAAACGATTATACAGAATAATAAGGTTTATATTCCTGAGCGATTGCATAGAATAATAAGGTTTAAATGCCTGAGCGATTATACGATTAAGGTTGGTGTAAGTTGGACGGTCTATTCCAAGGTTATCCTTACATATATCATAAATCGCCTGAATTGAAAAAGAATTGTTAATATTTATAATTGATATTTATACATTTAATTATTAAACTTATTATAAAATTAGCCTCTTCTGTATTGTCTCAAGTTGGAATTGGTGGTGCAATTAGTCATGCAAGCTGGCATGACTAATTAAAAGATCAATCAAAAGAAATTTCAAGGCTAGAACCATTATTAAGCCATATTTTCTGAACGCATGACTTTTTATTAAAGGAATTGAGTTGTTGCCACAAACTCAGATTTTCTAATCCGTATTTCTTTGCAACCCAATGGTGTAGACCTTAGATACTTCAAACTATAAATTCTGTTAGGTATACTCTAAGTTTGAAATATCAAAGGTTTACACCATTAGAATTCTAAGACAGGGATTAGAATACTTTAGTTTGCTGATATTGCTCGATGCCTTTTATAAACACATAACCTGATTATCCACTAAGAAAGCACAATCACAATGCTCTAGGGTGGTGTGGGTATAGAGCACAGCATTGTAAGGTTCCACTATTGCAGTGGAAACCTGAGGAGCAGGATAAATGGAAAATCCAAGCTTCGACTTTTTTCCATAGTCCACTGAAAGGCGCTCCATAAGCAGAGAAGCAAACCCAGAGCCAGTTCCTCCGCCAAAGGAATGGAAGATAAGAAATCCTTGAAGCGCGGTGGCTTGGTCTGCCATTCTTCTAATTCTATCCATTGTTACTTCAATCTGCTCTTTCCCTAGAATAAGATAATATCACAATTTGTAAGATAATTTTTATTATTAAATTTTCACTTTTTATACTTTTTAATTTTTTATTTACCTATTGTGTAATGGCCTCTGGCATAATTGTTTGCGGCATCTTCCTTGCCAGTAATCAGCTGTTCTGGATGAAATAGCTGTCTGTAAGTACCAGTTCGAACCTGCACAGTTAACGTTAACAATCATAGTAGAACACTAAATCAAGGGCGCATACAGGGGGGCAAAGGGGTAGTGCCCCCCCTAGACCTGTAAACCCTAGAATGAAAAATCTATTTAGAATGCACATTCATCCTAATGTTTGGCTTGGCTTGAGTTTGGAGGTAGTAAAAGACCAATTTTTCGTTGTTTTTTATTTGGATTTAATTTACTTTATTCATTGCACCGCTGTTTTTTAAGTGCCAGGCGTTGTCCATGGAATTTTAAAAATCGATTTAAAACAAAAATCCTATAATTTATTTAGCTTATGTCATCCCCAAGGGTATCCATGATAAAGTTTCCTTACTAAAATTCAGCCCAGTTGATTCAGCCGTTTGTCCAGCCATAGCAAACATATAAATGAACGAAGAGCTTTATGACATAGATTACAATTGTACTCATACTTTTTTTCAAAACAGAAACTTTTACAAGTCAAAATTATTTTCTGGACCTTTGTCTTTTTTTCATCTCATAGAATTTAAGTTAAGTCAGGTTTTTCATTTTCAAAAATGTCTTTTACTATCTCTAGTTTAAATACTAGTTATTACTAACATAACAGCAAGGTAATTTGACTGTATGTGTACCTTTAAAGTATCTTATACTTATGCCTGCAGATATCCAAGAAGCCAAATGATTTGAATTTACAGTTCAAATTCCCCCCCCCCTAGGAGCTCCTGGGGGGGGCAAACAAATTTTTTTTGCACTTCGCACAAATTATTGCCCCCCCCCCTAGAATTATTTCTGTTTACGCCCTTGCACTAAATGCTTGATTAAACGAAAAAGTTTTGATGTGCCAACTCTATTGTGCAAATACTTGATAGTTAAAACATCACTCTTATGCCTCGGCAACTCATTATCTCATATAGATTTAAATAAAAATATTTTTACTTTCACCTAAAAATAATATTAAATAGCATGATATTAATATAGCATTATTTAATTACCTGATTATCCAATAAATTGTTTTGTTTTGAAATTATAAACGTTCAGCCAATACTTTGGCATTTAACAAATATCGATTTCTGAATAAATAATTTATTGTTTTATGCCAAGCAACACTAAAGAAAAATACTTTATGATAAACTAATAGGGAGAGACTGAGTAGGTAACGCAGTTCACGCACCTCTGACCCTTTAGAAAAAGTAAATTCAACCTTTAAATGTCTGACCGCGTCAACCTTGTTGCACCAGCTAAAGTCCTATTGAGTGTCTGCTTTATTTACCTAATGTATGGGTGAAACAGTACAAACTGGAACCGAAAAGTTTGACCCGGCTTGGAAATGCAAAGGAATTGAGTCTTCGTCACAAACTCTGATTTTTTAATCACTATATCTTTGGAACCAAATGTTGCAGACCTTAGATATTTCAAACTATGAATTCTGTTAAATCAAATAATCTGAGTTTGAAATATCAAAGGTTTACAACATCCAGTTCCAAAGATATTGAGGTTTAAATATTTGATTTTGTTCCAAAGACTCAATTCCTTTACTACGGCTGCCCGTGAGTTAAACAGAACCCATAGTAGTAAAGAGATTTTTTTTAGGATTTTGATACCAATAAAACTTTTTTACCGTGTATAATTATTGAGAAATTAAATAATTTTGCAAGTAAATTGAAGGAAATGTACAGGAAACGTTTGAGAAGAATCAAACATTACAGAAATTAACCGCTAACTGAATGAAATTACTTATTTTATAATAATAACAGTTAAATTTTTTTCTCAATCTTTCTCAACAAGAAGTATCATTATTACGTTTACCGACCGGGTTGTTAAATAATTGTAACACTACATGTCAGATTCTGGACAGTTTGGGCATTTGCGCACCTGACAAGACACTTAAATGGTGTCTTGAGTGTTCTTTATGCATACTGTATGAGCAAGCGTCGAATAAACCTATATAGCATGTGATTTATATGCTTATTATAAACAAGTGAAGTAATACAAGTGTAAGCGTAAACAAAATTTTTTTATGATCCATCTAACAAGACACTAAAATGGTGTCTTGTGTCTGTTTTCATATTGTATAGCAAGCGCTGAATAAACTCTTCGTGGTTTATGCATACAAGAAAGGGCACTAATACAAGTGTTAGCATAAACAAATTTTTTTTTTGATCCATCTGACAAGACACTAAAATGGTGTCTTGTGTCTGTTTTCATATTGTATAGCAAGCGCTGAATAAACTCTTCGTGGTTTATGCATACAAAGAAAGGGCACTAATACAAGTGTTAGCGTAAACAAAATTTGTTTATGATCTATCTGACAAGACACTAAATGGTATCTTGTTTCTGTTTTATGCATGCTCATCGCCGAATAAACCTAAATAGCATTTGATTTATGCATATCACCCTGGACTAACCAGAGTTAGAGGGATTCGGTTTCCTCTATTTAAACTTATGCGCTTTGGTCTATAATCAAAAAATCTTTAAATTTACGGTTTTGTTTGTTTTAGACTTTTCATTCAACATATATTTGCCGACAAAAAAGTATTTAATGAAAAAGCTAAAAGAATATGTTTAATAGCAAAATTGTGATCGAAAGTCACAGCTTTCTGGAATATTGAAAGAACTGTTAAATCCACGTGATATGCTTATTATAAGCAAGGGCAGTAATACAAGTGTAAGGCGTAAGCGTAAACACAATTTTATGATCTATCTAGGACAAGACACTAAAATGGTGTCTTGTGTCTTCTAATTATGTGTTACCTCATCAATAACTGTTGGTTCTAGATCTACAAAAACAGCTCTTGGGACATGTTTCCCAGATCCTGTTTCATTAAAGAACGTGCTGAAGGAGTCATCGTTGATTCCGTTTTGGTCATCATCAGGAATCATACCATCAGGATGGATACCATGCTCAAGACAGTACAGCTCCCTACACAAGAATAAAGCGATTACAAACTGAAACTTTAGAATTACTTTTGAGAGTAAAACGAAATTACAAATTACTAGTATTAGCATTTCAAACAAAAATGAGCCTTATTTAAAAACAGCTAATAATTTGACCACACAATCGTCTAGTTGAAAATTAGAATAAAGGAATATTTTACGTGACCAGCGTTATACAAAAACTACAAGAAAACAAATTGTTTTAAACTTTCTATTAAATGAACGAAAAAACTGATAACCTGTATACATGTAAGCATGCATTCACTTACCAGAATGCATTCACTTACCAGCATGCATTCCCCATCTGAACTCCAGCCTGCCCAATGTGTACTGAGATAACCTCACGCATCTTGTACTAAGGGATCAAGAGTATGAGTACCTAAACGTTGACAAAGTTTAAACTGGCAAAGTTCTATAATTTATACAATTTATAGTTTTATGTTTCATGTTTACTTAAAGTTTAACTTCTTTTTACAGAGCTGTAATTTTGGACACAACAGCTAAACCTTTTATTAAAGTAAATAAATGTATAATGAAAATATTTAAGAAAGATTTTTTGTGAAGTCTGTATCTATATTTGTATCTGTATCTGTAATTATACATGTATCTGTATCTGTATCTGTATCTGTATTTGTATCTGTATCTGTAATTATACTTGTATCTGTATCTGTATCTGTNTACATAAGAAAAAGTTTGTTTTCATTTTCGTTTACTCTATCTTTCTCTTTCGCGTATGTGTGAACTTTTACCTAAACCTGTACTTTTACTATTGACTACATCAACTGTATTTTCAAGGACTGGAATTTAATGTAAAGAAATTAAACCCCAGAACCTTATATCTTTTAAATTCAACCGCTTTTCAGACCACTTGATAAACTGTTTGCGCAAACTTAATGATAAATCTATTTATTTGCAAACTTCATGATAAATCTATTTATTTGTTCAAACTTCGATAAATCTATTTATTTGTGCAAACTTCATGATAAATCTATTTATTTGTGCAAACTTCATGATAAATCTATTTATTTTTTCAAACTTCATGATAAATCTATTTATTTGTTCAAACTTCATAATAAATCTATTTATTTGTTCAAACTTCATGATAAATCTATTTATTTCAAACTTCATGATAAATCTATTTATTTGTGCAAATTTCATGATAAATCTATTTATTTGTTCAAACTTCATGATAAATCTATTTATTTGTTTAAACTTTATGATGAATCTATTTATTTGTTCAAACTTAATGGTAAATCTATTTATTTGTTCAAACTTTATGATGAATCTATTTATTTGTTCAAACTTCATGGTAAATCTATTTATTTGTTCAAACTTCATGATAATTTTTAGATTTTCATGCAGAAAATTTTTTTAGAAAATGTTTGAGCTGACCCTGATCATTAAGATAATGCAAAATTAAGTAAGCCCTGAAAGAAATTATATTTTCACTGAACTAAGATTTTCTGAACCAAGCTAAGAAAATTCCCATTTTTCTGCCGAGTTACACAATCAAATTTTAAGGCAAATCGATCAAGAGTATGACCGAAATATAAACAGCCAGACATAAAAACGGAGATTACTACTTTATATATATTACAAGCTTTGGTTACCAGCGTTCCTCAGATTACTCATAGTTACTCCCGCCGTTTACCTGTGCTTTATCGTAAATACGATTTTAGCTATTTTTCTCTTTAAAAGTCGACCCACTCAAATTAGAATTTCAAAACAAAGCTAAAAATTTTATTTTAGTTCTTCTGAGTTTCCCAATCAAAATTTGAAGTAAATCGGTCAAGAAATTCCTTAGTTATGATCAGACATCAAACATCAAACAGAGATTACTACTTTATATATATAATAGAACATGTATACTTCTTAATTTCTTATTTTCTATATTTCGTTATTATTTTAATTTAAAAAATAAAGAACACCCTTGAGTGTACTTTATCTACGGTTTACAATTAATATGAAAGATCCTCTATTTTAACCCTTAGTTAAACCATCTTGAATCATTTTATTTTCTATTTTTTTGTTTTTTATACAAACTTTAAAATGCCATAGGACAAATCTTTTCTTAAAATCTATAATTATTCTTATTCACCTAATAACCTTTTTTATTAACATTTTTTTATAGAAAAAATAGATGATAAGATAGATATAAACCATATTCTGTGTTCTGTCTGTATCTGTGGCCTAGCTGCTGCAGTACCCTGGGATTTGGGACAATCCATTCTTCCATCATCGATCCAGGGATTGAAGCAGCGGGATCTTTATTTATTCATCACTTTTACTTTCATCCTTGATCTCAGTCAGGTCATCAAAGGGACGGAGTACAAAATTATAAACCACCAACACTAACAATAACAACAACAATCAGAATAAAAACTTAATAATAAGAAACCCAACAACAACATTAACGACAGCAACAACAACAACCAGAAAAATAAGAATAATAAGAAACCCAATATAACAACAGGAACAACAACAACCAGAATAAGAACAATAATAAGAATCCAAACAACAACATTAACGACAGCAACAACAACAACAACCAGAGTAAAAACAACAATAAGAAACCCAACAACAACAACCAGAAAAATAACAATAATAATAAATTCAACAACAACATCACAATAACAGTAACAACAACAATAACAATATCAACAACAACAACAACAACCACAACAATAATAGCAACAAAAATAACAATAAAAACATCAACAACAACAATCCACCCGAAAGATGAAATTAATAGTTTTAATCTAATCCATCTTCATTTTAAACATTTTAAACACTATAAGCGCTAAATCTTATCATATATTTCATAAATAACACACTTTTGATTTGAAACTGTTTCTCATGCTCAACAAATATTTTTAATGATTAAGATTGTTTAAATAAAATCACATTTAGTTTCACAAAATATTTCTATTTTTCATCATTCCTCATATTCTTCCTCTGAATAGTTCTCTGTACCAACCTCCTGAAAGTAAAAATGATAAAATTGAATTCCTCAAAAACGATCTTTTTAAATTTTGTAATAATTGGAAGATATTCAAACCGCGTCGGGGTTTCTCTGTCGTAATTTTGAAATAGGCCTTGGCGACGTTCCGTAAACGGTGAAGGCCGTTAACTTTCTATGCCAAACCCATAGATTCATTAATAATACAGATAGAACACTAAATGTCGTCTTCTCAAGATTAAGGTCGAAACTGTACCGTTGTGAACGGGAATTCTTTTTTAAACTGGGGGTAAGCTAACAAACTTTTGTTAGCTAAAGATGGTGATTCTGATAAATCTCTTATTAACCTGATAGTCCAGCTCTAGAGCAGCTAGATCCTCACGAGCCTCTGAGAACTCTCCCTCCTCCATACCCTCACCAACATACCTTTACACAACCAGGTGAATGGAGGTAAGAAATCAGTTTATATCCCAGCTTTTAGAAATATGCAATATTCACGTTAAGCTAAAGTAAATCATTTTTATGAACCTTTTTTCTACTTGTACCTACAATGTACATTGATAACATGGCAGATTTACTCTGTCTTTTCAGAAAAATTTTATTTATTGATAATCAATATATGAATTTTTAATTAACATATATGTTCTCTCTTAGCGTACATAATATCACTTACCAATGAACAAAAAATCTCTTAGCGTACATAAGATCACTAATCAATGAACAAAAGATCTCTTAGTGTACATAATATCACTTACCAATGAACAAAAGCATTCTTAGCGTAAATTATATTACTTACCAATGAACAAAAACTCTCTTAGCTTACATAAGATCACTTATTTTAAAAGTTCTCTTAGCGTACATATGATCACTTACCAAAAAACAAAAGCTCTCTTAGCGTACATAAGATCAAACTTATGATCTAAACGAGCCCAAGCTTCCATTATTGCTGTTGTATTAGATAAACAACATACTGCACGTTGAACCTAAAATTAAAAATATCTTTAAAATAAATCTCTTCGCTCATTTATTAAAAAGGTTAAAATAAATTCGAAATTTTCATCTCGAACCATACAATTTAAACTAGAACCATCAATTTTCAACTAGAACCATACATTTCAAACTAGAACCATTTAGTTTCAACTATAACCATACATTTTTTACTAGAACTAAACATTTTAAACTAAAACCATACATTTTCAACTAGAACCAAATATTTTCAACTTGAACCATACATTGTCAACCAGAACTCAATATTTTTCTACTAGAACCATACATTTTCCACTAGAACCATACATTTTTTACTAGAACCTTATATTTTCAACTAAAACCATATATTTTCAACCAGAACCATACATTTTCAACTAGAACTATACATTTTCAGCCAGAACCATACATTTTCAAGTAGAACCATACATTTTCAAGTAGAACCATACATTTTCAACTAGAACTTTCCATTTTCAACCAGGACCCATACATTTTCAACTAGAACTATACATTTTCAACTATAACCATACATTTTCAACTAGAACTGTACATTTTTTACTAAAACCATACATTTTTAACTAGAACCATAAATTTTCAACCAGAACCATACATTTTCAACCAGAACTCAATATTTTTCAACTAGAACCATACATTTTATCTAGAATCATACATTTTTAACTAGAACCATACATTTTCAACTAGAACCATAAATTTTCAACCAGTACCATAAATTTTCAACCAGAACTCAATATTTTTCAACTAGAACCATACATTTTATCTAGAATCATACATTTTTAACTAGAACCATACATTTTTAACAAGAACCATACATTTTCAACTAGAACCATACATTTTTAACCAGGACCCGTACATTTTCAACTAGAACTATACATTTTCAACTATAACCATACATTTTCAACTAGAACCATAAATTTTCAACCAGAACCATAAATTTTCAACCAGAACTCAATATTTTTCAACTAGAACCATACATTTTAACTAGAACCATACATTTTCAACTAGAACCATACATTTTATCTAGAATCATACATTTTTAACTAGAACCATACATTTTTAACTAGAACCATTTTAAACTAAACCATACATTTTCAACTAGAACCATAAATTTTCAACCAGAACCATACATTTTCAACCAGAACTCAATATTTTTCAACTAGAACCATACATTTTATCTAGAACCATACATTTTCAACTAGAACCTTATATTTTCAACTAAAACCATATATTTTCAACCAGACATACATTTTTAACTAGAACCATACATTTTTAACTAGAACCATACATTTTCAACAAGAACCATACATTTTTAACTTGAATTATTCATCTTACTTTTGTTCTTAACAATTAACAATATGCAATGTGATTATGTTTGGTAAAAATGAATAGTTTATGATTGAGTCGAGTTACCAGATGTTTTAATAATTTAATATTTAATGTATTTTTTTACCTTAGCAAGATCCCCCCCGGGAACAACCGTAGGAGGCTGGTAATTAATTCCAACCTAAAAGTATAAAACTGAATTCTTTATTACAAAATATTAGGTTGTAATTGAATATTCATATCTACATTACTTGTAATTATGATTCATAATTTGCAAGTATTTAATTTAATTTCATTGGAATGGTATTTGCACATTCATAGCTTTCCACAAAACTACAATACAGTTTGAAATCATTATACGTATCTACACATTAGAATTATCCACATTGTAGGTAGGGCTGGGCACGTACAGACTTTTTTCTTGCCGTTCCTTAACGGTTAGTTAAACTGTTAAACTAAGTACGGAGCAACTTTTCAGGTAGTCGTTCGTTCTTAGGTAAAAACTAAACAAACGGTATTTTCCTTACTTTTTTAAAGATACTGTTCGTTAACGATTCCTAGTCGTAAACTTCCCCAAATCTTATACTTCCATAAATTATTGATTGTTCTATAAAAAGACAACAAAATGGTGTGGGGACTGGCTCGCCCTGTATAAAAATATGAACGACAACAAAAAAAAAACATTCTTTAATTCAAAGATTCTAATTGCTGTTGTAAGCAAATAGATAGATAGCAACTTAGAATATGAACACTCTCAGAACAGCTGTATTCTTACGTCACAAGTGTCAATTCAGTTTTTGTGTCCGACAAAACTAATAGGGAGAGACTGAGTAGGTAANATTATTATTATTATTATTATTATTATTATTATTATTATTATTTTTACTATTATTATTATTATTATTATCATTATTAACATTATTATTATTATTATCATAAAAGTACACATGTATATTGCAGAACAACCTTGAACCCGGTTGGGCACCAGTCCACGAACTGAATAGATTTTTGAGTTTTTACTGAAGCAATCGCATCATTTACATCCTAATTCAGAGTTATGGCCTTTTTTGAAACCTCACTAATGTTAAGTTCAAATTTTAAGAAAACAATTACTTTTATTTTCACCTGGAAAAAGAAAAAGGCTACTAATGCATGAAAACCCCATTAAATATAAAAAAAAGAAAATCACAAAGAAAAATTGTAACTCTAATTCATTGAAAAAAAGTTTTAAAATCAAATCAGAACAAAAAAAATGTTTAAAATGCTTCTTAAAAATTTTAATTTAATTACAAAAAATATCAAAATATGGAATTTTAATTTTTTTTAAATGATGTGTAATTTTTAAATGTTAAATTATCATTTCAATTTAAAGATGTTTCCTCTAAAAAATGAATATTCTTGACAAAAAAGTGCGCGTAACTCTCCTTTGGTACAACATCCCCTCTGTACAACAAACAGACGGCCATGTACTTTCCTGTAAAAGAAGATATTATGTTGTTTGTGTACACTGTACGCTGTACACTGTATCTACAACATTGTGCAACATCAAAAATAACGCTTTATTTATCTAAATGAAAAAGCTTTCGCTCATGTATATATATTTGTATAGACCCTAGTCATGTGGACAGTTATGAAACCCATCTACAGAATCTCTATCCAGATATAAAATGGGAAGTGAGCTCAGGTAACTACAGGGTGTCCCAATAAACATGGGAATTCAGTGACGAATTCGATATCGTCTTTTCAAATAATTCTTTGATTTCGTATAGTGATACCTACAGAGAAAGCTGTACTCTGTAAGATTTTCGTCTGCTATGTTTGGAATTTGTTTGTTTATGTTTTGGCTGCATACGGTTGTACTTAGTAAAACAAGAAAATTACAGTACACAAACAGAGTAAACTTGTCCGTCTTCACTGTTCATCTTGCGGAGACATTATAGACACACCTTTACAGTCTTTTATCCTTTTCATAAAATAAACTCTAACAGACATAATGATATTATGGCTTTTGAAATTAGGTATTACAATGCTAATTCATAACAAAGACGATATCGAATTCGTCACTGAATTCCCATGTTTTTTGGGACACCCTGTACTTAAACTTAACTGTGAATTGAGTGTGAAACCAGAAGTAAGGAATAGAAGGGAGATATAACTGACGCGGTTCGCCCTACCATATGATTATGCGTGCTTTGCAGACGAGTACTCCATTTGTATAAAAATATTCAAAATAGGTTATTGTATACGCTGTAATTGTACATCAGACAAATATTTCTTTTATAAATGGAGTACGGTCTTCAAAGCATGTATAATAATATGGCAGGGCGAACCGCGTTAGTTATATCTCCCTTCTATTCCGTACTCCCTGTGTAAAACTCTTTGATGGTTTTATAGAAACAGATGAATACTCCAAATCAAGCCACTGAACAGTTAGAATAAAACCTAAAATTTCGGAATTACGAACGTTTTTTTCGAAGTTCAAATGTATTCGACATTGCTGGTCCAACTTTGTGACCTCGTAGCTCCTTGAGTTTTGATTTTGCGCTCAAGTATAAGAAAAACAATTTTATCCTGTTGCACAAATTAAAATCATTTTTGTTTCTCTCAAAAGCTCTTCAATAAAATTATTGAAAACATGGTTTACTTCAGTGGATTCCGTGAATTTGGAAAAGATTTCGGTATTTCCATATTTCACTTAATTATTGAGGAATCTGTGAATTCCAAATCAGAGAATTAAGGATTGTTTTATGACAAATTTGTTCTAAAACGTCCTCGCCTCCCGGGTTTGTTTTTAAATATGTAATAACGTATATTTTATATATATATATATATATTTACCTTTTCTTGGGTCACATTTCACCATCTGGTTTTTGGGTTCAAAACAGACCTAAACCGTAAAATATATAAAGGTATAAGCTCCATGGAGTTCAAAAATGTCAACCTAGAAAGATCATGTTTCTCTTATTCTACGTTATATTACCAATTTTTTACCATTAAAGATTATAATTTATGACTGAACCATTAAACACTGCTTAATAATTGATAACGATTGGTTATATTATATATGGAGCATTAAAAACGTATTTTCCCGAAGGAATACCATAAAAATTATCGATTCCTGACTAAAAGAACTCAATTTTAAAATCATTTCTGATACATCCTGCAAAAGTTGACAAAAACTAAAAAACATACTCAAAATTTAATTTAAAATATGTTTATCAGACCATAAACTATTACAATTGTTATGAATACCACTTCTTATAGATATTATAGAATTGCACAGCTTCATATACTAAATATTTTTTAACCTTTGTAATTTGGTCTACGGCTAATGTTTCGTGGTAGGCTTTTTCTGCAGATGCCATTGGAGCATATGTGGCCAGGGGATAGTGAATCCTAAAAAGATTTAGTTATTTGCCATTGGAGCATATAGGTGGCTAGGGGATAGTGATCCCTCATGAGACCAAATTTAATTTTTTTTCCAGATTGTTGCAAGATTGCAGGGTTGGGGGCAAAAATGCAGGGTTTGGTGACTCAACGTATCTGGCTGGATTTCAGGTTTTAGAGGCTGTGATTGCAGGTTATAGAGCAGGATTACAAACTTTGGAGCAAGTTTTTAAAAATCTTTTAATCTTGCTTCAAACCTTGCAATCCTGCTTCAGATACAGTGTTTTTAGTCGGGTTTCTGACGGTTTACAGGGTTTTGACCAGGATTGCACTGCTTGTAGCTAAATTGCAGCGATACGAGCGATATTTGCAGGGTTAAGAGCCATATTGAAGGGTAGAGCCGGTTTGAAAGGTTCAGAGCCGGTTTGAAAGATCTAAAGCCGGATTAAAAGGTTTGGAGATGGATTGAAAGGTTTAGAGCTGGATTGAAAGGTTTAGAGTCAGATTGAAAGGTTTAGAGCCAGATTGCAGGGTTTAGAGTAGTAATATTCAATTTTTGTGCAAGGTCGGATTTCATTTCAAACACATTCCTTTATTAAATTATCTAATTTGGATTTAGAGTTTTTAGTTTTTATCAGAAAGAGCAAAAAAGTTTACCTAGGATATGGAACAAAGTTGCTCTGAAATGTTTACCTAGGAAATGGAACCTAGTTGGTTTGAAAAGTTAACCTAGGATATAGAACTAAGTTGGTCTGAAAAGTTTACCTAGGATATGGAACCTAGTTGGTTTGAAAAGTTAACCTAGGATATGGAAATAAGTTGGTCTGAAAAGTTTACCTAGGATATGGAACCTAGTTGGTTTGAAAAGTTAACCTAAGATATGTAACTAAGTTGGTCTGAAAAGTTTACCTAGGATATGGAACCAAGTTGGTCTGAAAAGTTTACCTAGGATATGGAACCAAGTTGGTTTGAAAAGTTTACCTAAGATATGTAACTAAGTTGGTCTGAAAAGTTTACCTAGGATATGGAACCAAGTTCGTCTGAAAAGGTTACCTAGGATATGGAACCAAGTTGGTCTGAAAAGTTTACCTAGGATATGGAACCAAGTTCGTCTGAAAAGGTTACCTAGAATATGGAACTAAGTTGGTCTGAAAAGGTTACCTAGAATATGGAACCAAGCTGGTCTGAAAAGGTTACCTAGGATATGGAACCAAGCTGGTCTGAAAAGGTTACCTAGAATATGGAACCAAGCTGGTCTGAAAAGGTTACCTAGAATATGGAACCAAGTTGGGCTGAAAAGTTTACCTAGGATATGGAACCAAGTTCGTCTGAAAAGTTTACCTAGGATATGGAACCAAGTTGGTCTGAAAAGTTTACCTAGGATATGGAACCAAGTTGGTCTGAAAAGTTTACCTAGGATATGGAACCAAGTTGGTCTGAAAGGTTTACCTAGGATAGGGAACTAAGTTGGTCTGAAATTCATTTAGATCAACGTTCAAGGCTCCATCAAACCTCAGAGATGCTGTTATTGAGGAGATAATCTAATCAATCATTCAACCTTCATTATTAATAATTTTAGAAAAGAATGTAAAAATTCGGATTTTTCTAATTTTTTTTTATTTCTTAATTATTAACAATGCAGGGATCACTTAAAATTGAGGGATTAAGGGATTGATCCTCAAATTAATAAGGGCTAACATTGGATATTGAGATCAAGCGTTCAATTTAAGTAATATCCACACAAAAGCTCTGAACTCAGGGCACATTTTATTAAAAAAAATTATTACAGCTTCTAAAATCCTGTTTTCTGGTTACATCTGTATAGAACTTTGGCGGTATGATCAGTAGGATGTATAACAAGGGATTGCCATTGCATAATGATTTTCATAATTTGAAATAAAAACTGTACATAATAAAGTTTACAAAACCTAAAAATTATAGATTGTTGTCATACTACGAATACTATGGCTTTCTCAATTTGATTAATAATACATACATACATACAAAGAACATTAAGGTTGGGGGGAGGGGGTTGGGGGCGGTTCCAACTTTCCTAAAATATTGATTATAAAAGTTATATTCACTGTTCTGGGATTACCAATGGTCTAAATAAAGGTTTGAATTCCTGTGCAATTATACGGTTAAGGTTGGTGTAGGTTGGACGCTCTATACCAAGATTATCTCGACAAATATCGTAAATAGCCTAAAAATAAATACAAATGCATGAATTACTAATTTTAAGATTGATATGTTTGTCCGAGTAAAAAAATTAAAAACAATTTTCTGGCTCCATAAATTAATCTAAGAATATTTATAAGAAAAAGAAGCAATTTATAGCCCATATTTAGCAAAAACAATCCAATAACATTCTAAACCCCATATTGGCGTATTGTGAAGATTTTATTTTAACTTTGTAAGGAAACTTCCGTTTCATAGATAATGTATTAACATGGATCACTTCAGATCAAAAAATTTTACGTGAATGCTCACATTTACTTGGTTTGATATAGTTTTTTGTAAACAATGACTAACGCTACTGTACAATGCACATATAGATTTGTTTAAACATGTCATCAAACTTTAATATGTCTGTATATTTCATGGAGAAAAGAAAATAAATTATAATGCATATTAAAAAGTTGCTATTCTATAGAATTATAAATTGTCTGTATATGCACATTCAGTATAAATCGACATTCCTATGTAAAAAGGTTTTTTTGGAGTGCAACAATTTTCATTGAATTTTGTCAATTTAAAAACTTTTTTGATTTTATTATAATTTGCTCCAAATTTATTATAATTTAATTATAATTTTACTATAAGTTGATTATGATTTGATTATAAGTTGATTATAGTTTGATTATAAGTTGATTATAGTTTGATTATAAGTTGAATTGATATAGTTTGATTATAAGTTGATATAGTTTGATTATAAGTTGACTATAGTTTGATTATAAGTTGATTATAGTTTGATTATAAGTTGATTATAGTTTGATTATAAGTTGATTATAGTTTGATTATAAGTTGATTATAGTTTGATTATAAGTTGATTAAAGTTTGATTATAAAATGATATAGTTGGATTATAAGTTGATTATAATATGAGATTTCTAAAGTTAACTTCTGTCTCAGAGGTGTTTTTGTTTTTACCTGGTTATCCACTAAGAATGCACAGTCTATATGCTCCAGGGTGGTATGGGAGTACAAAACAGCATTGTAAGGTTCCACTATAGCAGTGGAAACCTGAGGAGCAGGATAAATGGAAAATGCAAGCTTTGGCTTTTTTCCATAATCTGCTGAGAGGCGCTCCATGAGCAGAGAAGCAAACCCAGAACCCGTTCCTCCACCGAAGGAATGAAAGATAAGAAATCCTTGTAGGCCAGTTGCTTGGTCAGCCATTCTTCTTATTCTATCCATTGTTACTTCAATCTGCTCTTTCCCTATAACATAAAAACTTATATCTCTCTAAATACAAATGATAAAATGTATGCAAAACTAATAATACATCTTTTTACAGACACGTTTTTAAGTCAGGCTTACCTATTGTGTAATGGCCTCTTGCATAATTGTTTGCGGCATCTTCCTTGCCAGTAATCAGCTGTTCCGGATGAAATAGCTGTCTATAGGTACCAGTTCGAACCTGAATTGTGATTGAAAACAATAATGCAGGCAAATTGAAAGAATTTAAGGGTTATTTGAAATTTTACAAGAATCAAATATTCTTGCAATTATTTTCTTACATGTATGATCTTTTTTCGTGTAAAATTTGCGCCAGTTTGTTTGTATTTACCTCATCAATAACATTCGGTTCTAAATCTACGAAAACAGCTCTTGGAACATGTTTCCCAGATCCGGTTTCATTAAAGAACGTGCTGAAGGATTCATCGTTGATTCCGTTCTGTTCATCATCAGGAATCATACCATCAGGATGGATACCATGCTCAAGGCAGTACAGCTCCCTTTATAAGAAAATGTTAAGATAATCTTTATTGGGTTAATTAAAAATGTGTATATTTGAAAAATTGAACAACACATCACAAGATATATTTTTCATAAATTTTACATAATCATTGGGTAATCAAGGATTGTTTTCTAAAAGGTTTAACTATACAAGTGGTCTAGCCAGGAATTTCCTTCAGGGGGTGCACAGTTGGGAGGTGTGCTTTTGGACCCAGGACCACTAAGTGCAAGTAACGAACGTGGTGGGGCAGGCCCCCCTGCATTGCAATTTTTTTTCAATTTTGTTGTTAAAACAGAATTATTAGTTTCCGATTGAATTATGAAGGGCTAAATAGGCAATTTTACCAGCATGCATTTACTTACCAGCATGCATTCCCCATCTGAACTCCAGCCTGCCCAATGTGTACTGAGATAACCTCACGCATCTTGTACTAAGGGATCAAGAGTATGAGTACCTAAAATGAACATGAATGGATGAATGATTATTGATTAAATGAGCATAGACAAGGTTTTCACCTTTGTTTTTACATCTTAAACAACAATTCTCATTTCTCACAGAAGCAGCTTAATGGGGGGCTATAGTAGCACAAGAAGAGAGAGCAGCCACCTTCTAGCCCTTTAATTTTGATTTTTCAAATAGATTGAAAAAAAATTCTAAGTGGGGATTTTTTTCTTTTAAATTTCGCGATAATTCAATTATCCCCCCCCCCTGGAAAATATCATAAGCTGCCCCTCTTTCTTTAGAGGTTAAAACATTTGTTATGTGAATCAGAAGATTACTGAAATGAAAACTGACAATGAATAGTCATTTTAACAAGTGTAACGGAAAAAAACGAGAAAATAAGAAAGTTAGATTATCACAGATGTCCCCCTTATTTTAAAGGAAGCCTATAAAAGGCAAAAAAGACTGCATAGTATGTGCATTTTTACCATAAGCCATGAGAAAAAAGTAGATGATTTATAGAAGTCAAATTCGTTTTTTCTTCCTTAGACATTATATTTATAAAGCTAAATAAAAGAAAATATGACAATCTAACTATTTTTAAAATTGTTTTCACAATTGTCTTGAAGTCTTATTTGTTTTGTATTATCCTGTACAGTGTATTATCCTGTACAGTGTATTAATGAAAGAATGAGAAGTAAGACATTTGAAACGTTTTAAATAAGAAAATGCAAAAACTGCTAACTACTTGAAATATCTCTTTTAAATTATATTAATGATTGTGTAACCGTACAAGGAACCAGGAAATAAAAAAGGTAAAAAAATGTAATACTTCTTCTCTGAAGTCTCATCCTTTTTGGGTAGCCCTGTATTGTCTACTGTATGTACAGTGTAATGTGTGTATTGTGTATACCTGTTAAGAGTTATGAATAAAATGGTTCCAATACTACACTTGTCCTACTACAGTAACCTAGTAACAGCAACACCGAAGAAAGCTTTGGGGTTTCCACTTTTATTAATCTTAAAATTCTAATATTGTTGTAATAATTAAAATTCGAGATGCTGTTTACATTTCTATTGTTTGTTTTTGTCTTCAAATTATATCTTTTGTTTTTGGGAATCTGTAATATAATCTTTTATAATCTGTATAATATAGTTTTATCTTACACATGAAATCTGTAATCTGTACAATATGACTGTAATCTTTTTCAGCGATTTGTTTTCTTTAATCTGTGATTTATGCTTCGCAATTTATACTCTTTTATCCATAATCTTCATGATGTAATTGTAACCTGTAATCTACACTCTGAGATTTATAATTTATTCTCTGTGATCTGTAATCTGTATTTTGTGATCTGTAAACTGTATACTGTATTATTTGCAATTTACACAGTAATATCTATAATCTTTAATCTGTGATCTGTTTTTAAATTTATTTTGATTAAGGGGTGTGGACACAAGCTCACGCATACAAATAAAACGATATATCAATTGATCTATTTTCAGTTTATTTTTAAGGTCTTTCTATTATTTTGTTATGCTCAAGAGTGATTTAAAGTCTATTACCCAACGTTTTGTGTTGCGCTGTTGTCTTGAAAACTTGACCATGGGTAGCCCTATAAACCATAGTGAACACTTATTTTACGCGGGCTGATCTTGCTTTCTGTTTTTCCTTAGGCTTAACTATTAGGTTTGGTTAAATGATAATGATTTTTGTTAATCGCATGTAGCGTTGATTTGCTAATGACTTGTAGAAAGCTGGATTTTTAAACATAATTGAGTTATTTTCTTTTGTCGTTTTCTCAGTCAGTCATAAAAAGTAAAAAGAAAGAAAATAAGGAATTTTTTATTTTCTTTTTAAGAATATATAATCTGTGATCTGTAATCTATACTCTAGGATCTTTAACCCATACTCAGTTATCTGTAATCTATTCTCTGTGATCTGTAATCAATACTTTGTGATCTGTGATTTATTACGTCATGTTCAACAAACTCTTGTGACTAATGCTACTCACTTTTTTGTACTTGAGGTCAGAGAGTTGTGTCCACAGTGTTCAATTAGTTTGGGAAAATGACTCAAGAGCTCTTCAACAGATATCTAAACCTGATGTGCGGTTTGACAACAGATATCTAAACCTGATGTGCTGTTTGACAACAGTTATCTAAACCTGATGTGCTGTTTGACAACAGATATCTAAACCTGGTGTGCTGTTTGACAACAGATATCTAAACCTGATGTGCTGTTTGACAACAGATATCTAAACCTGATTTGCTGTTTGACAACACCAAAATGAATACATTTAGGATTATTAACAGTGATTTGTCTACTCCCCTTGTCAAAAAATTTTCTGATTCTGTTCCCAAAAGATTTAGTCTTAAAAAATGGGTCATGGCAAGTTCAGGGGTAGTAATTAGAGCTGTTGTATATACTGGAATTTATGGATACTACTGCAACAATGGACATGCGGATTGCGGAATTCCTAAACTATGTTTTATCGACTCAAAGAAGTTCGTAGTAAGATTTCGATTCTACTGGAGACCACCGGAGGGATTTTATTTTCACTGGAGGGGTTTAAAAAAATGCTTTTTACAATTTAAAACTTTACGCAGGGTGATTTGAATCCCTCCAGTGGAATGCAAATCACCCTGCGTAAAGTTTTGAATTGTAAAAAGCATTTTTTTAAACCCCTCCAGTGAAAAAGAATTCCCTCCGGTGGTCTCCAGTGGAGTCAAAATCTTACTACGAACTTCCGTGACNGTAGGCCAACTGGCGCTGTTGACGAGCTGACCACGGTGGAGATACTCGAGAGAGAGCTGAAACCAGAGGAAGGTGATCTGTCAGGACATGAAACCTCCGCCCTTCCAGCTCGAAACGATAATGGCGGAGAGCCAAAAATACTGCTAGCAGTTCCCTGTCAAAGGCGGAGTAGCGTTGCTGTGTGGTAGAGAGTTTGGCTGAGAAAAAGGACAGGGGACGCCAATTTCTTGCTTCTCGCTGTTGCAAAACCGCTCCAACGTGTGTGGCGGAGGCATCTGTAACCAGAGACACCTCGGCGGAGGGAGAAGGATGAACCAGTGAGACGGCGGAGGCAAGGGCGGATTTTGCTGTCTCAAAAGCAGCTTGCATCTCAGTAGACCAGTTTAAAGTACGAGGATTACCAGCTAGAGCATCTGTTAGAGGGCGGAGAGTTCGTGCTACACCAGGGAGGAAACGGCGGTAGAAATTAACCATTCCAAGAAATCGTTGGAGACCACGGACATCCTGTGGTTGGGGCTGGAGGAGAAGAGCGTCCACATGCTTACGGAGAGGAATAATTCCTGCAGAACTGATCTTGTGGCCTAGATAATCAATCTCCTCCTGTCCAAAGCTGCATTTCTCCAGGTTCAAAACTAGACCAGTATGAAAGAAAATATTGAACCAGGATTACTCAGTTGTTAACATAGAATTTTGAATGTTTCTTATTTTCTGAACGTAAAATTTGTTGGAACAACATTTTTAAAAATTGTCGTTTTTTATAACATGAAAAAATGATTTTACTGAACAAACACTTTTACTGAACGATAATTCAGTGAGAAAATGAAAAAACAGTCAAACGTGCCCTTTCCAAATCATTACTATAAACTATAGACACTGTGGCAAATTACATAATTTAAACTTGGAATCGTGACATTTTAAGAGGTCCCGGTCGTCTGTACTGTCTCATTTTTTTAGGGGTATAACTATGTATAAGACAAAAGACCAAATTTTAAATCGAAAAATATACTTGGGAAAGTTTAAGGTAATTCCATTGAAGTCTTCTTCTTTACGTAGAACGTCCTGTACAACAGGCCCGTATCCAGGATTTTCCCAAGGGGGGTGCAAAAAGGGTTGTTGTAGTTTGGACCCTGGATCAGCAAGTGAAACAGTATGTAAATGAGGCATCGAAATTTTTTCAGAATATCGGTAAAATAACGAGTAATACTAATTATAGCTTGAATTTTATGTTACGTAGGTTATTTTCTACTTTTCTGAGTTTTCAACAACACTAGTAATTTAAGCTTGAACTTAATGTTACAGTGAAAATTCGATTTTCTCTGAATTTGATGTTTTGTATGGTATAAGAAAAATTGTCATAATTTTGTTTTAGCTCAAATTTTACAAAATCGGGAAGAGAGGAAATGTTGATAATTATGATATTACTACTCGCGTTCACTGATTTGAATTCCCAGTAAACATAGTTGAGAACTTTTTTCCATGGAACCATCTGAGGACCTACAGGGTGTCCCGCGAAACATGACAACGTATGGATGACGACTTGAATATCTTCTTGATTTTTTATATAATTTGCTGCATTTATAAGTCAACCTAATTTTAGAAGTAAATTTCTAGAGATAATAATCACAAAATTCCCCTAGTCCTGCCATTTCCAAAATGTGGTCTGCATTTTTTGTGCTTTCAATATTGCCCGAGATATGAGCAATTTAGTTCAGATTTCGACAATTTTGCTTTAATTTAACAAAATTGAAATCTGAACCAAACTCTTTATATCTCTGGCAATATTGAAAGCACAAAAAACGCAGACCACTTTTTAGAAATGCCAGGGCTAGGAGAATTATGTGATAATTGTTTCAAGAATCATACATGTTAAAGTAGATAGAAGACTAAATGTCACACTCACAAATAAATTCAAATATCAAAGACGACTTTCAAGTCTTCTTGCTATTGTCATGTTTCGTGGGACACCCTGTATTCCCCAGAATTTTCCTGATATTTCTCCGATGTTGAATCCCAAATTTAGAGAATTATTGGGGACCAATTTTTCGTATTCTCGTTTCCCCTTTTTTTATGATAAATTCCTAGAGAAATTAATTTCGAGAATTTCATCTCCAATAAAGCTGGAGATATTTTGGAGACAAAATTCTCCAAATCTTACTTGCGAGAAAAAAAAAAGAAAATAGGCTGCTCTCAAGAAAAGTAAAAATATTCCCATTGATTTTCTCGAGGTTCGGTTACAGATTTATTATGTGAAAAATGTAGAGCTAAAAATCTCGAAAATAAAATATTGAAACTGAGGCAATGTCTGCAAAATTTAAAAAATGTTTTTTAATACATACTTGGACATATTTGTTACAAATTGGGGGTGCATCTGACCCTTTGCACCCTCTCCCCCTGGTTACGGGCCTTAATGTACAAACGGGTTAAGCCTCACATATTCCTGAAATAGCAATAATTTTGTTATCAAGTAACTTTATGGCCAATTTCGTATTCATTTAACCATAGGTACAACTATAGGTCGTATCAATCTATATCTACACTGCTCTGGTAAAGTGTAACCATAGTGTGACTATCATAGGGGCGGATACAGGATTTAAGTGAGGGGGGGGGGGGGGGCAAGATTTTTTAGGAACAAAAAAAATCAATAATTAGGAACAAAAAATCGTACGGCAGGCGAAAATTTTTTTTGACTTAAAAGACCAGAAAACTAAATTTTTAAATTTTAGGAACAAAATTAAAGGATTAGAACAGGAATTTAGGAAAAATTAAAAGATTGTTCAGGAATTAGGAACAAAAATATAGGATTAATTCGGACAGGGATTAGGAAGTATACAAGATTGTTCAGGAATTATAGGAACAAAAATAAAGGATTAGGACAGCGAAGGAACAATAAACAGATTGTTCAGGAATTAGGAACAAAAACAAAAAAAATGCGGAAAACATGCCATTTTTGATGGGGAAAAGCTCATTTTTAACCTACCAATCCTTTATCAACCTTTAATTTCTCAATTAATGGGGGGGAAGGAATTGACCACCCCCCCCCTGCTTATGCTTCGTTGACGTATCCATATTTTTGAATAAATATCCTGAATTATCCAGCCCTAAAATCTTCTCAAATATAAATAATAGATTTTCATACACCCCGTTTCTGAAATAAAATATTCTAAAATCTTCACAAATATGATTTTTCACCCCTTGTCAGAGCTAGGCAGGTAGACTTTAGTGTACACATGTATACGTCACACTATACGGCAGATTTTCTCTTGTGTAAATACTAAATAATAACTTTCATCCTAAATTTAAACATCTTTTCGTTTAGCTATTTAAATTTTTTGATTAATATTACAATTTATATCAATTTTCTTTTCAAGTTTTAAAGCTTAAACTTTCATATTTTACTGCATGTTCAGTGAAGACTGAAGAGCTGTATAGGAAATTAGAATTGTGAAATTTGAGATGAACATGTAGAATTATTACATATTGTGAATTATTTTTTTAATGCAGCAAGCCTATCTAAATTAGAGTCCATCCTAGTTTACAATTATTGTAACCCCCCTCCCTGTGCCCCCCCTCCTATCAATTTTGTTCATGACCACCTCCCCAACCCCTCCTATCAATTTTGTACATGGATCTTACAGAAAGTGTCTTAACTTGACCTAACCCGTGGCCGCAGCGCTCGGCCCCCTAGTCTGTCCTAGTAGCAGCGCTCCGCCCAGAAAGTGTCTTAACTAACCTAACCCGTGGCCGCAGCGCTCGGCCCCCTAGCCTGTCCTAGCCGCAGCGCTCTGCCCAGAAAGTGTCTTAACCTAGCCTAACCCTAAATAATACTAAATAAATACTAATTTGGTCATGTACAAAATTGATAGAAGGGGGGGGTTGTCTAAAAATCGTTAAATGGGACAGACCCGATTTTTGGACGGACCCACTCAACGATAAATATTATTAATATTATTAATATATTAGGGTTGGCATATCTTTAAGTCAGAGTATTTTACTGCATTTCTAGATATAGAATACTTCAGATTAAAATGACAGCTGAACAACAATAATAGTTTTTAGACTAAGCTTTAACTAATTGATTTAATCCAACATGCTTCCTTTAAGGTAGGCGGAACTAAACATCTCAATAATGTTGCCAATGCCTCTGAAAATCAAAAACATTTAAATTTCAGGCATGACGATCTATTGAAGAACAAGGGGATTGTTGGAAGGTTGAAGGATAAAATCATTGGATGGGTCAGAATTATTCTATCAGGTATAATCATTGTTTTTACTGAATCACTTTTATTCAAAATTCTTCCAAAAAATGCACAATTTTTTAACATAGTTGATTTTTAACTTTCCTTTTTTATTTTTTTTTTTGGGGGGTGGGGGGGATTTCTTTTTAGTTTTATGTGTAAACTGTAAACTAGGTCGAAGCATTTGAAAAAGTCTAAATTATAAACAAGAAATGATAACTATAATAAGGGCAATATATTTATAATTGTACAACGTAAACATCTGTTTGACACTGATAAGTAATAAACCTTGAATTGAAGGTTAATAATGTTTTTTAGATCCCTAATTCTCTGAACCTATTTTTAGATCCTAATTCTTGGAACCTAAGATCCTAATTTTAGGTTCGGAACCTGTTTTTAGATCCTATATCTCGGAACCTGTTTTTGATCCTAATTCTCGGAACCTGTTTTTTTGATTCTGATTCTCGGCACCTGTTTTTAGATCTTATTTCTCGAAACATGTTTTTAGATTCTAATTCTTGGAACCTGTTTTTAGATCTTAATTCTTGGAACCTGTTAAGATCCTAATTCGTTGAACCTGTTTTTAGATCCTAATTTTTGAAACCTGTTTTTAGATCCTAATTTTTGGAACCTGTTTTTAGATCCTAATTTTTGGAACCTGTTTTTAGATCCTAATTCTCGGAACCTGTTTTTAGATCCTAATTTTTGAAACCTGTTTTTAGATCCTAATTCTCGGAACCTGATTTTAGATACTAATTTTTGGAACCTGTTTTTAGATCCTAATTCTCGGAACCTTTTGGGATTCCTTCTTCTCAATCTGTCCTTCGCCTTCGTAGAACTCTTCTATGGAGTGTGGACCAATTCTCTGGGTAAATTATTTTTTAGAACTATTGGGATTAATAATCTACGGATTCCTTGATTTATGTACATTGATTGATCGCAATGTTTGATCAATTTTGTTGATTCATTAGATTCGAGCATTCGGATTCAAAACATGGCTGTACGGTTTATTTTGACATTGTCGGAAATTTTTCTGTATTTATTAATTTTAAAGTTTGTGGAAAAATCTAATTTTTAAATCTCAATAGTTTAATAGTGACCGTCTATAAAACTTCCTTAGGGTCAGGTGAGGTCAATAAGATAATTCAGGGTTACTTGATCGTGTAAACTATGGTATGCCATTTATCAAAAAAAATCTTTTTTTGTTTACTCGGTATTTATTTCCTTTAAAAAAAAAAACAATAAAACAAGTTATGTCGAAACTCTAACAGCCTTATGTAAATCTTAAAAATTTAGTCGGGGATAAATGTTAAAATCTTTAAAAAAAACTTATTTTCATAGTATTTTGAAGGCCCTAACCTTCCGTAATTGTTTTTTTTAATTAATATTTGTTCCTTTGAAGAAACGAGCACTTTTAAAAAAGCCATTTTTAAGAAAAATATAATTTTTTTCAGTCCAATTAGATCTTAGAGGATGAATGAAATATTTGTTGAACAAATTATGCATATTAAGGAGGATCTATTACTTATTTTTAAAGTATCCATTAAAATGATATTCGCTTTTTCAAGTTTTAAGAATAGTGTAAACTGCGTTTTCTTTTGGATATCATTAGTTATGATAGCACTGGTAGAATTGAGTTTTCTTTAGGATTAATCAGTGATTCTTTTCACATGTTCTTTGATTGTACTGGACTCTTGGCCGGCCTTGTTGCAACTGTAATCACGAAGGTCAGATTTTTATAAAATAATTTAGACCTAAACCGTTAAATAAATCACCCACCCCTTCAAAAATAATTTTACCTCAATAAGTTGGTTTATATGGGTTTATTACTGTAGTTGAATGAAATTGTGATTTTATGAAATGAATCTATAAAAAATATGTTTCTTCAAAATTACTACAAAAACTAACCTTTTTTATTGAATATATTTTTTAATGTTTGTTTTTACATTTTGAATTATTTAGTGGAAGTCTAATGACAAGTATAGTTACGGTTACGTGAGAGCTGAAACTATGGCAGGGTTTATCAACGGCCTGTTCCTCCTCTTCATATCATTCTTCATCTTCTCAGAGGTTAGAATAATTAGAAAATTAGATTGGATCTGAGGCCGAATTTAAAGAAGAATCTGAACCGCCTAAAACCGGTTCCAATTGAGCACCATCTCGAAATACTAAATACAATTTAAAGTGGAACCAACTATGTTGGAGCCGCGTCTCTGGTTAAAAGAATTAACGTCCATCGGACATTTCCTGTACCTTTTCTAGGGATAGCTCAGGTTTACTTTACCTAACTTACGAATATTATCAGCTATTTTTCCCGTTAAAAGTAAATCCTCCCAACTTAGAACCTCAAAACCAAGCTTAGAACATTCCCGTGGCTCTCCCGAGTTCTTCAATCAAAATTTAAGGCGGTCCAGGGGTTCCGAAGTTATGATTGGACAAACAAATAAAACAAACAGAGATTACAACTTTATATTTATAGATATCTTTCCTTAACGTTACTCTACCTTTAGGCTGTTGAGCGGCTTGTTGAGCCCCCTGAGGTCAAACATGAACGTCTCCTTCTAGTCTCAGTCCTCGGCCTTCTTGTTAATCTCGTCGGAGTCTTCGTCTTCCAGGTCTGTAAAGCTTGGAAACCCAGCTATGCCTGGAAAATAAGTTTTTCTTGTAATAGTTAACCCACTCAATTAAGAATTTGTAAACAAGCCAAGAACATTCCATGGTTGCAACTAGTTCCACATTCAAAATTTTTAGGGAAATTGGTTAATGGGTTCATGAGTTATTATCTGACAGACAAACCGATTACTACTTTAAAGATATAGATGCATCAAGCTTTTTGAGGGATTGACAGCCTTGGAAAAAAACTAATCATGTCCAAATGGCGATTTGATAGTCTGTTAATTATTTGTTTCATTATTCTCTTCAAATATCATTCGATAAAGTTGAAATTCTAGATGCCATTGAAAAGCTTTTATTTAGTTGTTTTGCGGTTTTTGTCTCAAAATTTATTTATTTTCTCCAAAATATTTTTTTTTGTAAAAGTTAATTTTCCTTTTTTCTCAGCATGGTGGTCATGGACATAGTCACGGAGGAGGAGGAGATCATGGGCATAGTCATGGTGGAGACGATCACGGACACGGACACAGTCATGATGGAGGACATGGACATAGCCATAGTGGTGGAAAAGATGTTGGAAACAGTCAGATTATGCAGGTTAGATATTTTTTAGTGGAAAGCTAGTGGTTAAGGAAAGATTTAAAATTCTGTGATGGTGATGGACCAAACCTCTGTAGAGTAAAAAAGTAGATGTTAGTTCAACATTTATTGAAATTATATTTCGGTCTTGGTTGACCCTCGTCAGTTCTAACGATATAATAACAATCAAAATCGATAAAAAAAATTTAAAAAAATTGTTAAAAACCACAAGAAAATAAACAAACAAAAAAGATTAGTAAAAAAAAATGGCATGTCAAATGGACAATAGGGAAACGAACTCAGATTATGAGATGTTTAATATTCATAAAAAATACTATTACAAATGTTTTGATTCGTTGTAAATATGAATGAGGTTTAGAGACAAAAAAGAACAAAAAAGGGACTGTTAATGTCAAAAAAAAGTTTCCATCGGACCATCGAAAATCAGCACCCCCCTCCTTCTTGAAAATATCCCTTCTGTTTTTATGTACCAGCTTAGTTATTTTTAAGGACATTTTTCACGAAACATTTTAATGATTTTTCTGCAAAAAATCTTAAACCCGGCGGTTGAAAGCAAAATCTTAAACGTTCGTTGAAAGCAGAAAGCAAAAAGTTACTGGTTTTAAAACCAGCGGTTGAAATCAAAATTTTTCTAGTCAAAATCTTTAGGGCTGGTTAAAGGTATAAAAATTACTGGAACATCTTTTAGCCAGCGGTTGAAAGCAAGAAATTTGCTGAAAAATCTTTAACCAGCGCAGCGGTTAACAGCAAAAAAAGTTAAAAATGTTAAAAAATTGAATGAAAAAAGTTAGAATTTAGCGGTTGAACAAATTTGAGAAAAAGGTGCATTTCTTATTCTAGACTGCGTAGAGTCTAGGCTAGATCTCAACCGCTCGTTAAACCGCTTCCGCTGAGTTTTTTCTCTCCAAAGTATATATATCATTCTTTGAATTCATGGAATAATTTTATTCATCTAATAAAGGCCCTTTAAATTTTATTTGTACAGGGAGTGTTCCTGCATATCCTTGCTGACACCCTGGGATCGGTGGGCGTTATCATTTCGGCGATCCTGATGCACATGTTTGGCTGGATGATCGCAGATCCTATCTGCTCGATCTTCATCGCTGTCATGATTGCACTATCGGTAAGTGATAAAAAACCTAAATTTTAAAAAACTCTGTTCGATAATATTATGGATAATCGTATCAAAATTAATAAATGTGGCAATGGAACATTTATGGGGTTAAATTATTTAATTTATTTCATATTCTATAGTTTCGATGATAAAGCCTACATAGATAAATTCTTCAATGATGGAATTTTTTTTAGATTTAAACAGCTTTCATTGTTTATGGTCCACACTGTCGTGGACGTTTTAAATTATGAATGAAAATGATTAAATCTCTAATTTAGCCAATAAAGAGTTTTAAAGAAGCTTTCATGGTTTATACTTAGTTGGTTAGCCAACCACCGGTTTTACCAGTCTGGTCCACGTTTGACAGGGGCGTGGACCGGGGGGGGGGGGGCACTGGTCCTCTCACCAGACTGAAGCGGTCTGAGGATTTCATTTGTATATAATATATAAGAATGCTTGTTTGACCATTAGGTTTTTTTTCTTAAAAATGGAAAAATAATTATAATATTGAATATTATTAAGGTCGGATCCCTGGTTGCGGAGTCGGCATCTATTTTAATGCAACGAACTCCTAAACAGCTTGACAACAAACTAGCGGACTGCTATCAGAAGGTTATGTCTCTGGAAGGGGTTCAAGGTGTTCAGGTTAGTCACCTTAAAGGAGCAAGAAAAGGCATTTTGCTGTCCACAGCGGTACCCTTAAAAGCAGATTGAGAATGCATGAAATATCCGTTATATATCCTTGAAAATTGTTAATTTGAATTAGTTTCTGCGTTAATCATAATAATAATAATAATTGTCATAAATAAACACTTTTTAAGTAGAAAAAAAAACATTATACGGTCATGTCGTTATATTACCCNCTATTACATAATCTCACTCACCCCCCACAGATGCAGCTCTCGTCAAATTAACAGTTTCTCACACCCCTCCCTTTAGATTTTAACCCTCTTTCTAATATTTCTAGGATCCTGTTTTTTCGATGCTTGAATACAATCGCAGAATTGATAATCTACATAATAAAGCTATTTGCTCATGTTTGGTTTATATATATGTATGTTACAGTTAGTTATACCTGGCCGAACGGCTAGACCGAATGGGTTGAAATTTTATTCTTCGGAATCTTTAAAATTCCACGGGTAACACCGGGCAGTACTTCAGCTAGTTATTTATATTCAGCTTGTATTTATGATATTGTTTAGGAAACTCACTTCTGGACACTGTGCACCAACTTTTATTGCGGTGGGTTAAAGCTGGAGGTTTCAGCAACTGCAGATCCTAAATATATTGTTAGGTAAATTAATTCAGTATTTGTTTTTTTCGGGGGGGGGGGGGGGTAGAAAACATCTCAATTTGAATCCTATCCCACAGTGGGTGTTCACAAAAAAATGTAATTTCTTAATACTATTATATAAAGCGGCGATGTAATTGTATGTATATATGTATTTAAGAAGTACATATATTTCTTCTAGATGTAAATACATGATAAATAAAGAGTGTATAAAAGGAGAGGAAGATGAGTAGGTTTTCTCTAGTTCCAGGACCCGAAACTACTGATTTGCGGATTTCATAATCCTCGTTCGGGGATAAGAGGGACGAGTGAAGTCTCCTATTTTTAGCGAGTTGACAATACAAGGGATGCTAGTTCCTAACCTTGCGTATGTTCCAAACCTGACACTCAGTGTCAAGTCTGGGGTAAATCACGAGTTTGAGAGTTCTTCCCCTGTAGTAGGGTATTTTAACTTAAAGTACAATTAAGTTATCAAATAAAACCAATTCCACGTCAAAATCCATCGAGTGCCTTTCAAGAAATTTACTTTAAAACTTTCTTTTTTAACATCTTGTTGACAATCGTTCAGGGGGTTAACTTGCATAAATGTAGCTTGGATGAAGACAAGAAACTTGTATGAAAAACATTTTTTAAATTGTGTTCGTTGAGAAATCGTAATATTTTTTGGTTGTGGGATTGGGTTGATACTACTATTTTCCATGGTGCAGATGAAATTAACAAATGTTTATATTTTATCACCTTATAGTGCCATCATTTGCGCATTTACTCTATATTCTTCTTTTTCAGTCACACTCAGATGATTTTCCGCGGCGTTGGTGTCAATCAACTTTATGTACAATTAGACTACGAGCATGGACAGAATACATACAGGTACGTAGTCATTTGTTTGCTACTAGTCTTTTAAAAACAAGGCATTGTCCAATGTCTTTTTTAATCATCATTTTGTTGTAGAAACCTACAGAACGTTGATTTACGAGAAAGCCACGCCTATGTGAGATAAACAAATCCATCCCAACCTTAGATGAAAACATCGGTTCAATCCGGTTTGAACTCTAATCCAAGATCATGATCGAGGATCTTACGATCATGCTCGAGACCATGACACAAAGCAGATTTGTTTTTAACTACAACACCAGTAAAGATCTAGGCTTTGTATCTGTAAAAAAAAGACGATCCGGAAATAATTTAGACTCTCTCAAAAAAAGAAGATTTTTATATATTAACTTTGACCAAAAAAGCATCGTACTTCTTTGTCCACTGTGATAATTGCTTTTTTAAGTGAGGTATCAAAAAGAGTGATTTTATTTTACTCTAAAAAGAAATATAGATACTTTATTCTGGCTTAATTTTCTTCTTTTGAGACAACACATTATTACTATCGGGTCTTTTATTCCAAAACTGTGTATTAAGATTAAGGGTAAAGTTCTTAAATACAACTTTTTTTCTCACTTTTACATAAAAAAAAATCTTACCCAGCATTTATGATTGGAATTTTTTACCCTTTTTTTCAGATTTTTGAAGGTTTTTTTTTGCTTCGTGCCAAACCTTTGTTATCAGCGACATATTTGTATTTTTCTTGACAAAATCTTGTTATTTAGTTTTTAGGAAGATTAAATTCATATTCATTAAGTTTAGTTTTAAGCAATAGATTTATAAACACAAACATCACAAGATAGTTTTAAAGGAGGATTGTTGAGAATAATGTAAGTTCTATTGATATCAAAAAATCTTTTTTTACGAAGTTGGAATGTGATTTGTACTTTATGAGCGACGACTGTACTAGATGTTGATAAAATCTAAGTCCTGAATGTGTTGACCCTAAAATTGATCCTGCTTTACGTCTTAGTATGATAAATTTGTTCAATGAAGATGAGAAATTTTAGAATATTTTATTAGTTTAAAAAATGAAAATGTATGTAAATCCATTGAAATGTTGGTAAACTGTGATTTATTTCTAAATAATGTTGTCAGTGGTACTTTGTTAAATATATTCACCATTTTAGTTCAGTTGCATAAGTCTGGAATTGTGGATTTTTAATTCTTATTTTTTAGGGAAACCGGGTAGTAGTTCAGTCCTATTTAAGAACTATTTATCAATGAGCGTTATATTTATATCTACTTTTAAGTTATAAAATTTCTCTCTGAAAATTAAAAAACTTTTCGAATCTTATGTTTTTAATATATCTAATTAGTTGATCTAATCAATTTTCAAATATGTAATATTATTTTTTTCTCATAATCTTTTAAAATTTTTTAATTTATTTTCTCACTTTTAAAGCATTCCTGGTGTAAGATTGACAGCATCTATATTCCAGAAACCATGAGCTCCGCTCAGCACGGCTCAATGAGCCGGTCAAACCCGTCTGGTCAGCACTCAACCCGACCCGGTCATCCTAGTAGTTCCCAGCAGGCGCAGCGGGCAGCACATCCCCCTTCACAGGCAACTATGCAACAAGCAGCTCAGGCAAACTTTACTTTATTTTAATTTTTGTCGCTAAAACTTTTTTTAAAGGGAAACACCGGCTAGACATGGTAGTTGAACTGAAAGTGCAGTATTGCAGTATTATTTAAGAATTGTAAAAAAAAAACGTTTCTTTTCTTAATTGAAACAACTCGTGAGATATTACAAACGACTTTATGCTCTTATTAAAAAATTGTCCACCGTTAAAATGTCTCAATGGTATTAAAAAAATGTCTCATTGGTATCAAATAAATCCTTAAGTTTTCTACAGTACTGCATTTTCAGCTCAACTGTTTAGCCGGTCTCTTCCTTTAAACCTAAACAATTGTTATGACTTGGTCCTTTGTTTTTATTTTTGGATGCTGTAAGTGTGAAAAGTGATACATTTTTGTACATTACTATTTAAATACATTTGTACATACGTCAGAAAAAGGGAAATCTCTTTCAAGGGTACAAATTTTTATTTTCTTAGCCCAAAAGTCTTGTTAATCTTATTTAGTTGTATTATGAAATATTAGTATATTTTAATGGGTTTAAAGTTTCAGAAAGGGAAAAAGATTGCTAGTTGAGTGCTTTCCCCGTCAAAATTGTTAATAAAGTTCAATACATTTGTTTTATTTGTATTTTACTTTTTTTCTTCAAAATCATGATAAAATTTAAAATTATTATTATTGCTTAGGATCGGGATCGGTATATCGAGAAGTATGATTTCCCGTACTGCGCTAAGGTTGACAAATATGAAAAACTTGCCAAAATTGGCCAGGGAACCTTTGGAGAGGTTTTCAAGGTTAGTTGCCTTGGTAATGATTAATGTTACAATTTTTTTATTGTATGTGAAAATATTACATTTCTAGTTTTTTTTGGAGGGAGGGGGATATCTTAACATTTTCCAAGGTATGGAAATAATTTTGTAAGTTGGGAGTAAAAACTGGGAATCCAGACGTTTACAGTTTTTGATTTTCTGTTGTAAAATTTTTTTTCCCTCTGAAAAGGTTTATTGCTTACTGAATTTTTAAAAGAATTTTTATGGGTGAATGGGAGAAAAGATTGCTGTATAGTTTTCGACAAATTAAGAAAATAAGTCGGATAGGAGGCCGAATTTAAAGAATTTGAGGACGCGGCCGGCTCAAACATGATTTGTTCCACTTGAAATTGTATTCAGTGTTTTGAGATTTGAGCCGGCGCTCAATTGGAACCGGTTTTTTGCGGTTTACCGACGCGGTTTAAATTCTTTAAATTCGGCCTCAGTTAAATGTTCTC
This sequence comes from Eurytemora carolleeae, assembly GCF_000591075.1. Classification (NCBI taxonomy): domain Eukaryota; kingdom Metazoa; phylum Arthropoda; class Copepoda; order Calanoida; family Temoridae; genus Eurytemora; species Eurytemora carolleeae. The sequence continues at coordinate 425,947 of NW_019396217.1, forward strand.
TGCAGATGTTCTGGATTTTAAACTATTTATTTGAATCAGGCTCGTTGTAAAACTGACAAGAACAAGATCGTTGCTCTCAAGAAGGTTCTGATGGAAAACGAGAAGGAGGGGTTCCCCATTACCGCCCTAAGAGAGATCAGAATATTGCAGCTCCTCAATCATGAGAACATTGTAAATCTTATAGGAAACACGAGATATTTTAAACTAAACTAATATTTTAAAAAGATTCATCGGAAACATTTTTTTGTGTTGAGGTTAAAGAATAATCATTGATTACTTAGTTTTCTAACACTCGAATCATTTTATAAAGAAACTCGTCTTTTTAGAAATTTGCCGGCAGTATAGTCGACATAAGACGACATTCTACCTTGTCTTTGATTTTGCTGAACATGACTTGGCCGGCCTGCTTTCCAATATAAACGTTAAATTTTCATTAGGTAAAGTATTCTTTCAGATTGATACCCCCCTCCCCCCCCCCCCTAACAAGGACACTTCGTGTATAAAATGAATGTTCCAGTAGATTATTACTTTAACAGATTCATGTCTTATCCATAGTTAAAAAGTTCTTAACATAATTTTTTTTGTAATTAAATTGTGAAACTATTTTAGGAGACATTAAAAAGGTGATGCAGCAGATGTTTGAAGGTCTTTTCTTTATTCATAATAACAAAATAATACACAGGTAAAAATATGGGGAAAAATTACGTAAGTACGACAAGTGCAGATTTATAAATAAAAATAGATAAAACCAGGAAAACTGTTAATAATAATAGATAAAAATTGGAAAAAAGAAGGTTTTAAAATTAAAATAATAAACAAAATTTGAAAGACAGGCGAAGAAGTTAGAAAATTAAATTATTCATTAAATAAAACAAACAAAAGAGAAACAAAAAGAGGAATACTTAAACTTTTGATTTTACTGAACCTAAAAAGAAAAGAAAAATTGTAAAAGACTAATCAGTTAAATGAAAGTTAATTTCTGACAAATATCAATCATTTATATAGTAAGTTTTCAATAAGTTAAATTCAGGGATATGAAGGCTGCGAATATTTTGATAACAAGACAAGGAATACTAAAACTGGCAGATTTTGGATTAGCAAGAGCAATATCAATCAACAAACAAGGACAAGCTAACAGGTTTGTTCAACAAATACAAACTGTATGGTAGCCCTGTGGTACATGATATAATAAGTACACTTACCGTGTGGTAACACTGTGGTACATTATTTAATGTTTAGGACGGTACACTTGCATTGTGGTACCTTTGTGGTTCATGATATAATTTTTAGCTAAATTTAACCGTGTGGTAACCTTGATGAACATAATTAATGTGTATGTACATTAACTGGTTCATGATCTAATGTTTAGGTACAATTACCTATGTGACATATGGTATAAAGTTAGGTAATCAACCGTGTGGTAATCCTGTTGTAAAATATATTATGTTTAGGTACACTAACCGTCTGGTAATCCTGTTGTAGAATATATAATGTTTAGGTACACTAACTGTGTGGTAATCCTGTCGTAAAATATATAATGTTTAGGTACACTAACCGTGTGGTAATCCTGTTGTAAAATATATAATGTTTAGGTACACTAACCGTGTGGTAATCCTGTTGTAAAATATATAATGTTTAGGTACACTACCCGTGTGGTAACCTTGTTGTAAAATATATAATGTTAAGGTACACTAACCGTGTGGTAATCCTGTTGTGAAATATATTATGTTTAGGTACACTAACCGTGTGGTAACCCTGTGGTACCGTCCGCCTGAACTACTACTAGGAGAGAGGAACTATGGTCCTGCTGTGGATATGTGGGGAGCTGGCTGTATAATGGCTGAGATGTGGACCAGGGTACCAATACTTCAGGTTAGATTTCTCTTTAATCTTTATTTTTATTTTTAAAAAAACCATATCAAAGCGCAGGTTTGATGATGCTTGGCCATTAACCAAAATTGAGAACTTGAAAAGGTCATATGAATTTTAAATACTTCTCTTTCTCTCTAATAATTAAACCCAATGTTGAGCTAACTTTCAAATTCAGGTGCTTAAAAGAATTCATAATAATTTCGAACTAAGGTCGGAATTGATAAATAAGGAAATGTAGTTGAACTAGGTTCCAAATTACGATTAGTTAAACTCCTCTAGTGTGGTCGAGAGTGCGTAAGATATGTAGTCAAACTAGCCATCCCTAGTTTAGCTAATTCTTGTGTTATTTAAATTTAAAACCATCCACCGGTTTCTCCGCTTTCTAGCAGTTTTCACATTTATATTTGATTTACATTTTTACTTTGGACCTTCTCATTTATAACAAAAGTATGTGCTTAATTTTCTTCTATTTTAGTATTTTTGTATTTATATTAAACCTAATATTGTTTAGTATTTTTGTATTTATATTAAACCTAATATTGTTAGTATTTTTGTATTTATATTATATCTAATATTGTAGTATTTTTTGTATTAATATTTGACCTTGTATTGTTTCAGGGTAACACTGAGCAGCATCAGATCACCCTGATCGCTCAGCTGTGCGGGAACATCACCCCTGACGTGTGGGAGGGGGTTGACAAACTAGAACTCTATAATAAGATGGAAATACCGAAGGTACAAAAAATATGTTTGATTATTATTTGGATTTTTTTTTTAACTTGTAGAAATACTAATTTATAATAAAAGAAATATATGTATTTATTTCCTAACATTGAAGCATCTTAATGTTTTAGATTAAAAACATCATATTTTCTGCGCAAAAGATTGACAAATAATTTAAACCTCTCTGGAAGAATAAATACAAACATTCTCATTATTATCAATTGAATTTTAAAACTTGGAAGTAAAAGTAAATTGACTTTCACCTTGATAGAAGAAAGTAACTTTAGCCAAGTTTCTAATAATTACTGTCTCCAGGGTAAGCGACGTGTGAAGGAGCGACTGCGACCGTATCTGAAGGATCCCTACGCCTGCGACCTGATTGACAAACTACTCTCCCTCGACCCTGCTAAACGACACAATGCCGACGAGGCCTTAAATCATGATTTCTTCTGGACAGGTGATTAATATAGTTATTATTTGATATAGGTTCCTTGTATTTATTTTTTGTGTTGTTCTAAATTTTGATCAAATACGTGTATTGCTTAATTTTGATGAAGGAGAACTGTTACTTACACTAAAAAGTTTTTTTTAGCACATCATTTCTTAAGTTATTACTACTTATAATTATCATATTTTTTATTCTTATATCTTTGCAACTAGACCTCAATTTCTATGGTTGAAATATTGAAGGTTTACATCAACTGGTTTCAAAGTTATTATTATTATTATTATTATTAGAAATCAAAATCCTTGAGTATTCGGGCCTTTCGTCGTATTTTAGTTGAGTTAATCAAATATGATTATTTCTAGACCCGATGCCACAGAGCCTGGAGAAGATGCTGTCTGCGCACAATCAAAGTATGTTTGAATACCTGACCCCTCGTGGACCTCATAGAGGAGGTCGACCTCATGTTATGCAGCCCGCGGCGGTAGCAGGACAACAGAAACCAGCGCACACAGAGGGGTACATGGATAGGGTCTTCTAAATCATGTAGCGTTGATATTACTGAAGAGAATCACAAAATTTCCCTGCTTACTGTACACTGTGGATATCTAACACTGTATCATTAATGTAAAATTGTTCAAACATAAAAACTGAAAAGTTTAATTGTTGATTTTGTTCTCTGTAATATCTAATATAGCTTGTGATTTTATCATCCAAGGTTACATTCAGAAATATCCATCTCACTAGTTCATAAAAAATCATTCTTTCAGTATAAATGTCAATTTTTTACATCAACTCAATTGTTCGGTAATTATATTAATTTTTGCTTTTTTATAGTATTATTATTTTTTACAATGTTATTACAGTATTTATGTATAAATACAAATAAATATACCACAGTTTAATAGCTTTTCAAGCAAAATTAAAAACAATTAAAAAATGATAAAAATGAAAATGTAATGATTTGCCCGAGTTTTGCTTACGGAGACGATCGCTGAGAAGAGGATAAAAATAAATAAAGATAATAAAGGACATAACTAAGAAGGTTTTCAAGACGGCAATGAAAATGACAATTAATCGTGGCCAGGATTACATAAATGAAATGAAGTTGACATATAGGATGATAATGAAGATGTCTATGAAGTTAATAATGAAGATGGCCAGTTGTTCATGAGATGACAACGATGATGATAATAAAGTTAACAATGGAGTTGATAATGAAGTTGATAATGAAGTTGAAAATGAAATTGATAATGAACTTGATAATGAAGTTGACAATGAAGTTGATGATGAAGTTGATAATGAAGTTGACAATGAAGTTAATAATGAAGTTGACAATGAAGTTTATAATGAAGTTAATAATGAAGTTGATAATGAAGTTGACAATGAAGTTGACAATGAAGTTGATAACGAAGTTGACAATGAAGTTGATATTGAAGTTGATAATGAAGTTGACAATGAAGTTGACAATGAAGTTGACAATGAAGTTAATAATGAAATTGATAATGAAGTTGACAATGAAGTTGATAATGAAGTTGATAATGAAGTTGACAATGAAGTTGATAATGAAGTTGATAATGAAGTTGATGATGAAGTAGATAATGAAGTTGATAATGAAGTTGATAATGAAGTTGATAATGAAGTTGACAATGAAGTAGATAATGAAGTTGACAATGAAGTAGATAATGAAGTTGATAATTTAGTTGATAATGAATTTGACAGTGAAGTTGATACTGAAGTTTCAAATGACAATGGGGTGGAATGAAGTCGACCAAGAAAGTAAAACTGAAGAAGCTGAAAAAGATACATAGGCTTCAAAAGATGAAAATAAAAATGAAAATGAAGCACACAAATGGTGAGTTTCAATTATATTCTTTAGGTTTATCATAAAAATAATCTTGGCTCTTTTATCTCTTGAACATCGAGTTTTATTTATACTTACATCGATTTAAATTATAAACAAACAATAAACTGACTTTGCTATGGAAACTGGAATGAACAACGATTTTTATGATAATTTACATTTAATGCCAAACATAAGTGTTAATATACACATCGATTTATTCAATTTTAATAATTTCTACATCAAAGATGAGAGCTGAGTTTGGTGGTATAACTCCTCCTCCTGCTCCGTTCTCGCCATATCTTAATACAGAATAGGAATAGTTTTTTGCAGTGCTTAGGATCCGGATCCGGAAGATTTTGACTTCCTGGATCCGGATCCGCAAAAATATGCGGATCCACGGATCCGGATCCAAGGGGTAAAATATCAACCAAGAACTGCAAAAAAAACTTATTTACCCCTAAAACCCAAACCTAAACTTTAAAAAAAAGAGAATATAAGAATTTTCTCATTTCTAAATGGTTCATAAAGTTTTAGGATAAAAGTAAGCGAAAAAAATAAAACAAACATTAAAAAATCAGTTTTTTAAAACAAAAACCAAACTTAAAGAAATGACCTGGATCCGGATCCATTTTTTTCCAGTGCGGATCCAGGATCTGGGTCCGCATCAATATTAAATGGATCCTAAGTACTGGTTTTTGGTTCGTTAATAATCATTCAACAGCCTTCATAAGAATTTTAGTCAAGATTATAACCACAACTGCTAAATTGTCGGCTCTTCTAGTCCGCGTTTATCAACTTTAAACTTCGTTTTGGTAATAATATCTTATGTCAGATATTTAAAAACGGATTGAAAATCTTTATTTCCTAACTACTATCCTTTAGAGATAAATAAACTTAGTATGTTCATACTTAAGGGATCTTTCATTCAAAGATTTACATCTAAGAATTCTTGAAGTTTTTATTAAACCAGTGCTTAGGATCCGGATCCGTCAGAACCGAAACCTTGTGCTTTTAGGATCCGAATCCAAAATAAAAAATGTTGCTCTCAAAACACAATTACAAATTGTTTACTACCTAACAAATATTAACAAAAGTAGTTTAAGTAGTATGTAAATTAAATAATTTAATTAGTTAAAGTAGTTACCCCATATCAGAGCTAAGAACCAGGGAAGCTCTTTGTCCTAAACTCATTGTCATGAGTCCAACATCCCATCCTTGGATTACTTCTCCTGAAAAAAAATCTACTTAAAACAAACCAAACTGTATAATTATCCAATCCTTCCTCCTAAACCGACCTCATAATCCTAACGAAATCTTTTTGTTAAAACTGGAATATGTATCTCCCCCCCCCCCCACTAATTTTTTAAGGTTTTTCCCATTCAATTCTCCTCCTTTCTATAGACAAGTGTTAAACTTTGTGATTTTATCCATGCACTTCAAAAATAAAAAAATTCGTGGTTTTTCAAACTTGAAATTTGCTGGTTTAACAACTTTAAACTAGAATCAAAATTTGCATATCCTATGTCTAAAGCGTTTATAATTGGTTTAAAAAATTCGTTTTTAACTGGTTTCAAAACTAGTTTTAAAACTTGTCTATAACTGGTTTCAAAACTTGGTTCTAATTGGTTTCAAACTTGTTCAGAACTAGTTTAAAAAATGGTTTCCAACTCGTTTAACTCGGTATTAAATTGGTATAAAACGAGTTTTCTATAGTTTCAAAAGGGGAAATATGTTGCATACAAGGTCTAAACAACATTTTTTTTGGTTTTCTATAGTTTAAAAGGGGAAATATGTTGCATACAAAGTCTAAACGTCATTTTTTTTGGTTTTCCTATAGTTTCTAAACGGGAAATATGTTGCATACAAGGTTTAAACAACATTTTTTTGGTTTTCTATAGTTTCAAAAGGGGAAATATGTTGCATACAAGGTCTAAACAACATTTTTTTGGTTTTCTATAGTTTAAAAAGGGAAATTAGGTTGCATACAAAGTTTAAACATTATTTTTTTTTTGGTTTTCTTTAGTTTAAAATGGGAAAATATGTTGCATACAAGGTCTAAACAATATTTATTTGGTTTTCCATAGTTTCAAAAGGGAAATTAGGTTGCATACAAAGTTTAAACATTATTTTTTTGGTTTTCTATAGTTTCAAAAGGGGAAATAAAATAACTAATGTCTGAATTTTTGAATTTGGAAACAATAAGTTATAGATGCTATGCCTATATTGCTGTATAAAATTAATGTAAAAATTCTAGTTTTTTTAAATTGCTTTCATTGAATTCAAACTCAGGAAAGAAGAGATTTAAGATTACGATGAAGATAGAAGTATCGCTTGAAAGTAAAGTTTTACCTTTTGATCCTAAGAATTTAAAAATTTTAAAATACAATCAAAAAGTTAATAATTTAAACTTACCAACTCCAATTGTAAAGGTTAAGGGTTCCCCTTCATCTCTGCTACTTTCTTAAAAAAAATTCTATGCATCACATTCCAAAAATAAAAAATAAATTTAAAATAAATTTTTTTACGTTTTATTTATAAACATTATAAGTTCTCAGGATTATTTTTATTTTGATTTTGATCATGAATTCTCACTAAGGATGAAAGTTTAAAAAACATAATTTTTTTATATATATTTTAATTTAATTTTGAAATTATAATGAATTTTTCTAAAGTTTGTATTAGCAAACCTATAAATGTGCAATCTGGAAGATACAATGAATAATGTGCAGTTACCCTACTGCCTGGAGCGGGGTAGGTTTTTCCTAAAACGAAATTGATAAGTATTAAAAAGAAGGGGCTAATCACATTTTTCACTCTCTATTTTTCTATTCTTGACATCTTTGCAACCTGATGCCGTAGACCTTCGATATGTTCATGGATTTTGTTGGATCAAACTATAGACGAAGGTTGCATTACATCAAAGGTTTAAATTTTCAGTTGTCAAAGATACAGGAATTAGACAATTATAGTTTGTGGCGCGTAATCAGCTTCTAACCAAGTTGCTGCGTTCAGATTCCTGATTGTTCAGGAACTCCCTTAAAAATCTTAAAATACAAATGCAACAAAAATTGCATTACCAAAACTATTTAAATTATTTACACTTACTTTACGGGGAAGTTAAGGCAATTTTATTTTTCTCCAGGTTCCCAAAACTAATTTCTTTAATTTCCCGAAAAAGTATTTGTACACAATTTTATGGTATTTAGAGTTCTAAATACGCGATTTCTTTTACGAAAACTTCACAGAGCGTTCGGTTATTTTACTTATTTTCCCCAAGAGACGTTAAGTAACTTCACGTCCCTCTGTTGGGGGAATCATAGGCCGACAACGGCCGGTAATGTTGCATGGTCAGAAGGCGATAAAAATGTTTAATTTTGTTTTACTGTTTAGCGTAAACAAATAGAAAAATTGAATTTTATTCTATAAATATATCATACCATCGCCGTTGAGAGACAGTACCAAGTATACACTCGCCTCAGGAGCTAAATAAAAACATCTATTAATTGTTAAACAATAATGATTTGATAACCTGTAACCAAAGAGAACAAGTAAATATAAAGTGGAATTAACTTAAAAGTGTAAAACCGCCATTTTGTTGTACAATTTCCATACTGCAGCTAGGCGTACTTTACACATTTGTGCTATATCTTCTTTTTGGGCCCTGGAACATCTAATCTTTGTTCTGTGCCTGTAGAAAACAAATCCCTCCAATCTGCATCCAATGTTCTAGAACTATTTATTTTGCTTTAATTTTTCTTATTTTCAAGTAGAGCACAAATTCATCAATCTATCTATATATATAAACAAAGAGAATAGAATATATATTAGAGGGGAATTTACTAGAAAAAAGTGTAAAACGGCCATTTTGTTGTACTGTTTCCATACTGCAGGTGTACTTCACATATTTATGCTATATAACCTTTTGGGCCCTGGAATATAATTTTATAGAAAATCTAAAATTAACCATTTTGTTGTACTGTTTCCATACTGCAGGTGTACTTCACATATTTATGCTATATAATCTTTTGGGCCCTGGAATATCATTTTATAGAAAATCTTAAATTAATGTGAAAAGAAAACCAAATTAAGAAATAGGCTGGTTTCATAATTGACCAATGATCATTTCACATAGACTCTATGCCTTTCACTTTACAAACGATGATTTTCCGTTATTACTATAAATCAAATGATGTTTTTTATTCACCTTTTTCATTTTATAAAGTTTATTTAACAGCTTTAAAAAATTTGAAATTGAAATAAATAGTCCAGGGAACATACTGTTTTAATGTACTCTACTGCATATAATTTGTGAACATTTACTTTGAACTCCCTTTCAGGCTGAAAGGGACTGAAAAAATTCATACCGAGAGATTCTCTAAATTCCACTCTAATATATATTTTATTCTCTATGTATATAAAGTGGTAATCTTGGTGTTTGTTTGTTCGATCATAACACATGAAACCCTTGACCGATGGGCCCCAAATTTTGAGTGGGGAAATTCTTAGCTTGGTTTAAAAACTTTAATTTGAGTGGGTTGACTTGTATAACGAAAGTTTAGTTTCTATTGTCTGTATGTCCGATCATAACTCATGAACCCCTTGACCGATTTGCCTCAAATTTTAAAGTGGTAGAACCACGGGATCCTTCTTAGATTGGAATAAAAAATTATTCAATTTTGAGGCAAAGTTGGGTTTCCAAACTAGTTTATGATAAAATCATATGATATTCTACCGGGCGGGGTTATGCTGTACAACTCTGTAAATCAGATTGTTTCTGAGACAAACACACTATAAACTAAAATATTTTTCGATTATAAGAATTATTTCTTTAAACCTTAAGCTATAGACTATAGCTCATTTGACTTTTTTGAACTATCCATTTTAAGCTAAAATAATGTAAAATAAGGTTGAAAAGTAGAAGAATAATAGATTGCTGTGAAGTGGTTTAAAATGGACGAGTGCATTTGTCAGGGTGCGATCTATCTTGACAAAAGAACGGCTAAATATCATGACAAACTTGATAGTCTGCTTCTTCTCCNGATACAAAATGGGCAAAACAGGGTTTCAAAAAGTAAAGTTATCCTATATATTCAAAACACTGGTTATATTTTCTAAATAAAAATTTTTGAACCACCATCCTTGTCGCCGCGCATTGCCGACGCATCCTGAACTAGCCGCAGTGCTTGGCCCCGCTCCCTGACCTAGCCGCAGCGCTCGGCCACCTAGCCGCGTTGAAATAGAGGGGTGTAAAAAGTGGTCGTTTATGTTTTACGAAAGAATTCTTTTTTTTTAGGGAGAAAAAATCCATCCATCCATCCATGGTTAAATTGTCTATTTTATTTTTATCCGATGTTTTAAAATATTGTGATTTTGCAAATATTATACTTGCATACCTCCATATGTTATAACTTCGGCTGTTCCTTCAGGTAGATCTTCATATAGTGTGTACCATGTACATGTAGGATCCTAAACATTTATGTACATGAAGTAAGAGTCATGTACATGTATAACTTAGATCATATTAAGTACAGGGAAAACCATGTATCTACATGAAGTAATCTAAACATTTCATGTACAGTGTGAAACATATGACATTAAGGATTCTTAACATTTCATGTACAGGAAGAACCCTGTACATACATAGGATGCTTAACATTTGATGTACGTGGGAAACCATGTACATTTATAAATAGAATCCTAAACATTTCATTTAGGGTAAAGTGTAAGCTTAAATTTTTTACCATTTAAAAGAACTAAACTTCACCTGAGGCGACTTTGGGGCTGACAGTTGTTGAAAAGGACCCTAAAACAGTTTTTTTTGAAATTATTGTGTATTGAAATATTCACTAAAGTTTCAGCAACTTGCTCATAAACGTTATTACTATTGACTCTATAGACTGAAGTGGAATGATTGTAAAGGAACAGAGTCTTTGCCACAAAATTTTTTAATCCCCATATTTTTGCAACCTCATGTTGTAGACCTTAGATAGATGTTTGATGAAATAATCTAAGTTTGAAATTGCAACGAAACAGTGATTACAGTAATAACCAGAAAACTTTGAAGACGATTTTTAGACTCAATTTATAACTATAAATAATCCAATGAACCTGGGTAGAAACAGCAATTGTGCAGTGTAAACAGACTCATTTATTCTTTAATAGTGATTTGATAAGTAGTACTATTTGCTTTGTAACAACATCGAATACACTGAAGTTATAACTGCTTTAAAATCCAGTTCCTATTTCAGAATATTCTGGCGATCACTGAATTAAGTTTGTGGCAATTACTCAATTCCGGGTTACACGTATTTGCTTGTTTAGTCACCCGGTTTCTACATTTTAACTTTTGTAGAGTTCGTTTAGAGTTTAATGCACTAAGGTCGGTATCCTCTCAAGTATTTAAAACGAACTTTAATTAAGAAAAATAATCTTATGCAAAACCTGCAAGGATTGTCAGCAAACATTAATTTAAAATGATTCTTGATAGTTGTGTTTATTTTTCGAGTATTTAATGGTTCAATGGAACAGAAATAGGAAATGTTAAGTCAGCTGCAGTGGTAAATTAGAATAATAACGTTTCAATTCTGAGTAAAATTACAACACGTTTTAAAAAAGTGATTAATTTAATTGTTTATTAAAAAACATTGCCTCTACAATCTTGACAGTAGATATATTATATATACAGTGAGACCCATTAAACTGTGGAAGATGAAGACGACATTGTCAGAGCTTGACAATCAACTTATTAAGTGACTCTGTGTACATTTGTACTGTACACAGTGCACAATTTTTGTATTTCATGTTCATTGGTATATTTTAAATCATAATTTGAGTCTAACAATTGTCTTCTTACTCTACATTTTCCATGGTTACCTTGTACACCTTTAATCAAGTCCACTGTGACATTTTTCAGTATTTCATACTTTATTCTCAACAATGTGCCCGCCCTAACAGTTACAGTGTACACCGTGGCCTTCGTATTTACTGCAGCAATATTTATCATTATTTTCTGTTGAAAAAAGGATGCACTTGTGCGTACATACCATAGTTCGGACGCCCAAAAGGATGCACTTGTGCGTACATACCATAGTTCGGACGCCCAAAAGTGTGACATACATCCTAACGTATTTTGCAGTTCTTTAAAACTAAAAACATACCTTCGAATTTACAACTGTGACGGCACAAATAGCCAGGAAACTGAAGAATTTAAACATTTTTCTAAAGAATAGTGTTTTGAAATACTGATCATGGATGGTATACATAGAGAATAGAATATATATTGGAGAGGAATTTACTAGAAAAAAGTGTAAAACGGCCATTTTGTTGTACTGTTTTCATACTGCAGGTGTTCTTCACATATTTATGCTATATAATCTTTTGGGACCTGGAATATAATTTTATAGAAAATCTAAAATTATTGTTAAAAGAAAACCAAATTATGAAATAGGCTGGTTTCATAATTGACCAATGATCATTTCACATAGACTCTATGCCTTCCACTTTACAAACGATGATTTTCCGTTATAAATATAAATCAAATGATGTTTTTATTCACCTAATTCATTAAAAAGTTTATTTAACAGTTTAAAAAATTCGAAATTGAAATGATTAGTCTAGGGAGCATACTGTATTAATGTTAACATTTACTTTGAACTCCCTTTCAGGCTGAAAGGGACTGAACAAATTCATACCGAGAGATTATTTAAATTCCCCTCTAATATATATTCTATTCTCTATGATTGTATATGTTTATATTGATCTGACAAAATTCACTTGATCTTCTATTACGGATTCCTAGTATAAAATGGAGAGATACCCAGGGTAAATACAAGATAAAAGATAAGCAAAGCAAACAATATAATTCAGGGAACACATAGCTTTAAAGATTTAAAAAGCAAGCTTTTTTGTAGAGGCAAATATCACAAGCTTTCCACGTTATCAAAACAACTTCAGTAGATATATTATATATTATCATTTCTTGATTTGTAAATAAAAATGTTCACTTTTTATCCAAACAAAATACAACGTTTTTGAAGGTTTTTATGTGTGTTGTTACATTGATGTAGTTGTATTGTAATATTTCTAGACGTGTGTTTGTGTATACTGGATATGTTTTGTGTATGTTTGTGTAAAAATATGGTTTGTGTATGTTTGTGTAAGAATATGGTTTATTTGTGTTTGTATAAGGATATGGTTTATTTGTGTTTTTTGTAAGGATATGGTTTATTTGTGTTAGTGTAAGGATATGGCTTATTTGTGTTAGTGTAGGATATGGTTTATTTGTGTTTGTGTAAGGATATGGTTTATTTGTGTGTGTGTAAGGATATGGTTTATTTGTGTTTGTGTAAGGATATGGTTTGTGTATGTTTGTGTAAGGATATGGTTTATTTGTGTTTGTGTAAGGATATGGTTTATTTGTGTTTGTGTAAGGATATGGTTTGTGTGTATTTGTGTAAAAATATGGTTTTTGTATGTTTGTGTAAGGATATGGTTTATTTGTGTTTGTGAAAGGATATGGTTTATTTGTGTTAGTGTAAGGATATTGTTTATTTGTGTTTGTGTAAGGATATGGTTTATTTGTGTTAGTGTAAGGATATGGTTCATTTTTGTTTGTGTAAGGATTTGGTTTATTTGTGTTTGTGTAAGGATATGGTTTATTTGTGTTTATGTAAATGTTAAAAAGGGACGAAACATTCCTAATAGAGAAATTTACCTTATTAAAACATTTATTTTCAATGTTTGGTGTTTTTAGCCCCTTTTAGGTCCGCACATTCCTAATTGAACCTCCCTGCTGCAGACCTAACTGTAATGCCAACTCTTTAGGCAAATATTCTAGAGACAAGATAATATTATAATTTTCAATATTTAGGAAATTAATAGTATATAGTCCATACCGTAAAAACAGTAAATTATTAAAAATGTGTGTTTTTATATATTTAGGTTCCAGGTTTTAAAGAGAAATTTGTTGACTCAGACTGCAAAGTACAAGTGCAGAAAAGCAGAATACATTTGGTTTGGGTAAAATCCAAAAAGTCCAATTAGATCAAGGAATTTATAAATTTTCTTATCAAGATACAAAATTCTAATATCCAAAGAAATACTTTTTTGATCTACAAATATAAAAAAAGTAGAAATAGAGTTATAATATGGAAAAGTCTTCAAGTAAACATCTTTATAAGTTTTATGAAAGATTAAAAAGAGAAAATTAGATGAGCCGATAAAAGTACCCCCCTCCAGGCCCATTCAATGTTTAAGGTCCGTGCATTTTCTGCTGTTTATTAGCATTCTTTATGCAATAATTACTGCATGTAAAATACTCGAATCCATATTCTAAAAGTATGAGGGGAAAATTATGTCCACCGTTTACAACAATAATTTTTGTGTATGGTTTAACTAGCTGGAATATACAAGGAAACACAAGGAAAATATAAATATTTCCTCTCTTAAAACTGAGGATTTAAGGGACTGTAAACCTAATTTTAAGGGACTGTAAACCTAATTTAAGGGACTGTAAGCCTAATTTTAAGGGACTGTAAACCTAATTTTAAGGGACTGTAAGCCTAATTTTAAGGGACTGTAAGCCTAATTTTAAGGGACTGTAAACCTAATTTTAAGGGACTGTAAACCTAATTTTAAGGGACTGTAAATCTAATTTTAAGGGACTGTAAACCTAATTTTAAGGGACTGTAAACCTAATTTTAAGGGAAGGGACTGTAAACCTAATTTTAAGGGACTGTAAACCTAATTTTAAGGGACTGTAAACCTAATTTTAAGGGACTGTAAACCTAATTTTAAGGGACTGTAAACCTAATGTTTAAGTGACCCTCCATGCAAAGATGACAATGCCGGATTTAGAACCCTTAAAAGCATTGTCTTATCAAGTATGAACTAGATATCAATGTGAATAAGATTTAAAATTGATCAATTTCAATCGTGGTTGCTCTACATAAGTGACTTGCGCATTTCTGCTACAGGAATACATATATAATTGGTCAGAATCAAACAAAGCTAGAAAACAACAATATCTTCTTCATTATTGATCAGATTACGGTTTCTATGGTACCGTTGCAATGATCCCTTTATATAAGGTCTCAAAGATTAAAACTGGCTTTTACGTCTATCAATATTTAAAAACAATATCTTTACTAAATCATGGAGGTTCATATTAAAGTACAAACGAACCAAAAAGTTTCTCTGATCATGCCCTTGTGTATAAAAATTGGCTGAATTTCTGTTTATATAATTCCCAATTCTTCGTATTTTGTAATAACTGAAAAATTATAGGGAAATGAACATTTGTTTTAGAATTCATTGAAAAGATTAAACAATACATAATGGGGGTTTTCATATGTAAACTTTTCACATCGTCATTTTTCTAACTCAGGATGTCGTTTCCGCTTTCTTATAAGCTGCTCGTGGATTTCTACCTTACAAAAAAGCAAACAAATGCAGGGGCGTACGAGGGGGGGGGGCGAGCCCCACCCCCTACGCGTGCCCCCTCTTTTAATATTACATCTATTTGCATTTCCCTTCCTCACGCAATCTACATTCTACATAGCATTGCATTGCACTCATCCAAACTAAAAGATTAAGAAAAGAAATAAAATATATTCTGATTCACAACCATACCCTTCAAAACTTTGTTTGATCAAGTGATGCATTTAAACATTCATGTTTCCCATTTTGAAAACTGAAAAAAAAAATTTTGTGGTTTCTCCACAAAAGTGATTCGCGCATTTCTTGCTTCAGAAACGATGGAGAAATTAAGGTTTCAAAGGTACATCGGACATGCCACTCTATAAATGGAGGGTCACTTGAAATTACGCATGTATTCAATTTAAGTATAATTACATCGTATAGAAAAAATAATTTAAAATCTCACTTTTGCCCTTAACTAAAAAAGTTTCATTAAAAAATCTTTAATCAATACTGCCTTCAGTGTAAATATATATTTGATATCATCATTATAATACAATATGTATCAAACCTATGAAAATATAGATATTTCTTTAGAAACGTTTCCATCAATATTTTTCATCCCTTGAAGCTTACACCACAGTATTAAGAGGGATTGCCTGATTTTGTGCCCCCCCCCTTAAAAAAATACTGTGAATATGATCGAATAGTTTACATTAAGTTACAAAAATATGTGCCCCCTACACAACTGCTCTAGTACGCCCCTGAAAAAATGTCCACTCATTTTTCGAATAGAAAAACTAAGAATTCATGAGTTGATACAGTTAAGCACTTTTGACAATAATTAAAGAATTCAAAAAATTAAATTTCAAAAATTATATTTTGACATTTTGTTATCTTATTCTTTCCCCCTTTAGTTCCCACACTAAATTTAAGGAAAAGGAAACAAGGATGAAAGTGTGGGAAACAGTTTAATAATAATAATTGAAGCTGAACGATATATGGTGAAATCCTGAACCAAGTCAACTAGACCGAACAAATGAAAAATTAATCAGAGTTCGGGACAGACAGTAGACGCGTAAAAAAAGATGGCGGCCGTAAAACCTTTCAAAATTTATTTTACGATTTCACACCACCAACTCCCTAAATCTATCAACCCAATGTATTAGAATTCTGTTAGATCAAATAGTTTGAAACATTAAAGGTTTACATCATCAGGTTGCAAAAATAAAGAGATTTATAGAACATTGAGTTTGTGGAAGAAACTCAGTTCCTGAGATAATTCTTAAAGGTTCGTCTTGATTCTAACATATTTTTAACCAGTTTTAAACTTTAACTAGATTATATCAGTGTTTTATGAGATGTAAGCGTAAGGAATTGAGTCTTTGCAACAAACTCTGATTTTATAATCCCTATATCTTTGCAACCCAATGTCATGTATCTTAGATATTTCAAACTTTAAGTTGGGTTAGATCAAATAATCTAAGTTTGAAATAGTAAAGCTTTACACCATCAGGTTGCAAAGATAAATGAATTTTAAAATATGAGTTTGTGGCAAAGACTCAATTCCTTTGTTATAAGGTTAAGATTAAGATTACAGCTGTGAATCGGGCATTACCAGCTTTGCATGGAGGGTCACTTGAAATTACGTTTACAGTACATTTAAAGGTTTGATATTCCATCAAAGTTTTATTCAGATTTTGTCTTGAAGATTTATGAGATCCCAGTAAATCAATATTTCTTTGGTCATTTTAGCTAGGTTGGATTTTATTCGAATTCAAAATATTGATCGAATTGATGTGCTTTATTTAATCTAAATCCATTTTTGATTCTTAAAATCTTTTTTATTCATCCTAGTTTAATATTTAGCCCATTTTTACTTTTTTTGCCATTTAAAGGGACTTTAAGCGTAATTTCAAGGGACCCTCCCTGCAAAGATGACAATGCCCGCGACAACAGTTCCCTTGAAAGCTTTGTCTTATCAAGCATAAAGAACATATCTATTTTTTATTTCTTTAAACTGTTTACATTTTGATCAGATTAAGGCTTCAAGGGTAGCGTTTTAAATCGTGCATTGCTATCTTTGCATGGAGGGTCAGTTAAAATTACGCTTACAGGCCCTTTAAGTTATAAGAAAGATATTTACTCTTGAACCCTTCAAGTGAAGTGTATGTAGTAAATACAACCTATAAAAATGCAATGCATGAGTTTAAACTTACTATTTCTAGGTCAGTAGCAAACTAGCAATCTTATTTTTTATCTTGAGCGGATAGTTGTATATTTTTAATGAAAGAGAAGAAAATTGCAAAGAGTTATTTTGGTTTATCTTCTCTTCCGTTCAGCTCTAATGCAGGGATAACCAGAAAGTATTAGAGTTCATACGTTCAGAAACAACTACAGTCAGATGTATTTTTTAATTAAGGTTCCTTGTAAAGCTACTTATTTGAAATCTTTGATAAATAAAAGAAACTGATTATTTGTTTTCGCCACAACCTTTAAATTTTTTAATCTTTACAACCTGATGTTGAGACCTTTGATATTGTAAAACGAATTCTACTTGATCAAATATTCAAAGTTTAAGATATCAAATGTTAGCACCATCAGGGTGCAAAATTAAAGTGATTAGAAAATTCAGATTTTCCCAATGCATTTAAAAAAAATTAATTAAAATTATTACGCTCCTTTAAAAGTTTCTATTTTTGCAGATTGTGGTATTCAAAAAGTTCCATGCTATATTCTATGTGGATAATCCTGTGGCCTACATATAATCCCTTGTCTAGAATTGTAAACCTAAAACTGTTAGATCCATACAATATAATGAAATTATACTCCAATCATTTTTCATTCATGATGATTAGTTTAACTTATTCCATACAAAATACAATTTAAACATTTTATTTTGTTCACTTTTTATAGAACTGAGATGAAAGTTTGCTTCTTCAGATCGTAAATACACTTTTAAGAGCTTTTAGCGTCTCTAATACCAAAACATGCTTATTGTGTTAACATATAAGAAGAAAATAGTCTGGGTAGTAAAAATTTTTAGTTTCTGTTTTTTATCTTCAAATTGTTTCAAATATCAAAGACGATCTTCAAGTCATGTCTCAACTGTCTATGGCATGTTGTGTGTCAAAACCATATTTAAAACTCCAAAAAAATTGGATTTTACTGAAATCTTTTTGTATTGCTCGTGGTATATGAAAATATCATGACTGAACCAAATCCATTTAAATTCCATACTTTAGAATTAGTGTCTGTATTAAAAAAATAATCTCGAGATTGAAACTAAATATATTCATCTATTTAAAGGTATATGAACATTTTCCCCCTTATGTTAGTCATATATGTATGGAATTCGACCCTTGAGTCGTATCAGTCATATAAATAAAACTCTGAAATACTCAAATTTCTCGGCAATTATTTTCCCGTGAATTGTTTCAAGGCGACGTACATGACGTCATAAAATTTCCATTGTGAAACTTGTTTAGGTTTAATAAACTTACTGCAGGTCTAATCTGTAAAAAGGGAAACCCCGAAGACCCCGAACGGTCGGTCTAACTTTCCTTTTTAATTCCTCAAAGACCATTTCTTTAAAGAATATCTGACCATGGTTAATGTTTAAGAATGCAGTGAATGTCACGACTGCGTCGGGCATTCATGGCATTCATGTTCATGCATTTCCGATTTCAATATTTGTTTAAGAAATCTCTCTTTTTATATATATGCTGCTTTTTATTCCGCTGACCAAACCAAACTATACCTACTTTAATAGGCCTAGTAGTCGCCCACAACTTTAACCTATTTAGGGCACAGGGCTAAACCATACATACGTTATTATAAGAGAATAAAAAACTTAATAAAATGTATGATTGAAACAAATTAAAAGAATTGATGAAATAAGTTTTACGTGTTTAAATTTTCCCTGTTTACCCCTGAATGTTTGGCTAAACTACAAAAGTGAAATTGATTCTAATCTAATCAACTTGAAACTCACTTTTCTAAAATTATCTGACCTCACCACGCGACAATAGTTATCAATCAATTAATCAAGAAGTGACTGATCTATTTTCTATTTAGTTCATTCATCATTCATCCATTCACCTAGTGTGAAGTCTTTGCCACAAGCACCAACTTTCTAATCCTTATATCTTTGCAACTTAATGAAAACCTTTTATATTTCCAATTTAGATGATTTACCTCACAAAATTTATAATTTTAAATCTACAACATTGGGTTGCAAAGAAAAAGGGATTAGAAATCAGAGTATATGGCAAAGACTCAATTTCTTTATTTTCAATACTCAAGGTCTTAGTAACTAAAGATTGGAATACAAGAGAGCGTATTTAGGGGGGGGGGGCAGTGCACGAAGCCCACCCCCACACTAGATTAATGCCTTTATGCACCCTGAAAGGATACTGAATTCCTTCAAAGAAGCGAAATTCATAAGCTGACAAAAGCACGAATGCCGCCATAACATGTTTTTGATCAATTACTGTATTAATGCTCCCCCATGGTTACGAAGGCATTGTAACATTATTGTCAGATATTTAAGAGCTGCAAATTCTCAGGGTTCCCCATAAAGGTAAGAAGTCGATTACTAAGAATTCTAATTTTTGAGATTCATTTTTCGACATGCAGCTAGCTAACTAACTGTAATTATTGGTTCGACATGCAGCAAGCTATAACTGTAATTATTGGTTCGACATCCAGCTTGCTAACTGTACTTATTGGTTCTACATACAGCTAGCTATAACTGTAATTATTGGTTCGACCTACAGCTAGCTATAACTGTAATTATTGGTTCGACATGCAGCTAGCTAACTGTAATTATTGGTTCGACATGCAGCTAGCTATAACTGTAATTATTGGTTCGACATCCAGCTTGCTAACTGTACTTATTGGTTCGACATACAGCTAACTATAACTGTAATTATTGGTTCGACATGCAGCTAGCTAACTGTACTTATTGGTTCGACATGCAGCTAGCTATAACTGTAATTATTGGTTCGACATACAGCTAGCTAACTGTAATTATTGATTTCTTTGTCTCAGCATTTAAAATGGTTTAAAAGACTCTGAATAAAATTCTGATGGTTTAATTTATCTTCATATTTCTGTGAATTTCTCATTCTTATAGGTTTATAGTTTTTTAACCTTTTTTAACCTTGTCATATACACATGAATGAACGTACAAAGTATTTATTTTGGGAAAAGGGACAAGATGCTTATTTAAAGTAACCCTCCATTTGGCATTTAGAGTGGCATATTTAATTGACAACGGTACCCTTTAAAGCAAGAATGAATAAAAAATCCATGTTTTACTTAACAAAAATTGTAATTTTTTAAGTGATCCTTGTGGATGAATTAACAGTTATGTCGTTTTTTCCAGTCCATGTATTCATTTCTGCAACTTAAAGCTGTCGGTCATATCCAGTTATTAATAGATAAAGTGAAACTAAAAAATGCATCAGAGAGAAAAAATAGTTTCTCGTTGCTTGGAATTACTGCCCGATTTTCGCGACTTAGCTTTGGGATGATCGCATTATCAGTAAAAATGACCTATTTAAAAAAAAATCTTCTACATTTCCTTTTTCTTAAATATATTTCTTTCAGAAGACTACCGCGACACGTTTCACTTCTTGTTACTCACAAACATGAATCTTTTAAATCTATAACCTCAAAAGTTTGCCCGTGGATTTTGACCACCGAGAAATTTGCGCCTGCGCGATCGGATCGGAATTTGGATCAGTTTGCTAGAGACTGCTACGCTGTGAGGAAGGGAAGCGCTAGCATACTAGATTTGTTTACAAACAGTGTACACTATACATCAAGTGTTAAAAAGTACTTTAGTTTTATATTTCTTAATGTTGATGTGAAGATACCTTTAGGGTTTAGAACCCCATTTTTCTTCAAATAAGCACGAAGGTAATTCTTGAACTTTTTAAGAATAAATTTACATTTTTTACCCATCTTCCAAAATGCTGAACCCCGCCAGAATTAATGGGTTTTTTGAACTTGAGTTTTCAGATCAGAATTAACTAACTAAAAACGGACACTTTTTTAACTGTTCCTAGGATTTAGATGTAACTAGGAGGGGAGGGGGTAAGGAGGGAGGGTCTAGATTTGAGCTAAGATGATTGAGGGTTTAAGACAGGTGATTCTTGGTAAATGGATTGAAGTATTGTACATCGAGCTACATTCCTATAGTACAATTCACATACCTCCATTTTATAATCTGTCAGATTTTAAATATTTCTAAAACTCACTTTCCCGTCAGATAGTTTTAAAGCAGTATATTTTACTGCTGGCATTTACATAGGGAACTTTGCAAATATCCTGAAATTCTTCTTAAGTCCCCTCCCCCCCCTTTAGGTAATGTTAAGTACCCCCCCCTTTAGTAATGTTAAGTACCATGGTAAAGATGTTATCTGTTACCTTGTCTATAGTTGTAAACAATTGAACTTTCACGTAAAAATAACCCTGCACTTTCCCACCAATTTTATTCATTGATTTCTACTCGTATATATTATACAGTATTTAGCCATATATTCCAGTTAGATTGTTCCAGTTTAAAACTTTTTCAGTTCTTAATTTTGTGTTCCTGTAACAATTCAAAATGCTTTCTTTAATTATTTGATAAAAATGTACTTTTTTCTATCTTTTCATCTACGCAAAATTTGCTGGAATTGAAAATTTAAACTAGGTAATTTATTTTTCTTCGTCCCTTAATTGAAATTGCCTTTTCAAGTTTTTGTTATTTCAACTGAATAAGTCGTGAAATTGAAATTAATCTACGATACCTCTCCATTGGCACGCACAGGTCTCTAAAGCTTGGTTTATCAGGGATTGATTGATTGGTAGAAACTAGAATTAAAGCAAGAAATGTAATCGGTTTGGTTCGTGCCTTATTGTTTTTTTGTTTGTTTGTTGAGTTATCTCTTTAATGTTGGGACTTCAATTACCACCGAGAATCAAGACTCTATAGAATTTATAAGGATTTGATACGTTAAAATGAGACTTTTATACCTTAAATTCCGTTTCAGGGGTATATTTGCAATCTGTATTTTTATAATCAAATCATGATTTAACCAAATATTCAACTGCATACTTATCCATTTCAATAATTGTTATATGAAAGGTCACTATTCACTATGTCTCGTTATTTTTACCTTTGCAATTGTAACCTTTTCTTTCACAGAGTGAGCCACATCACCACACAAACTTTTCCTGTTGGCATTCCACAAAATATAAGACAATACAGCTATTCAAATTTTCCCTAAAAGTAGTTGAGCCTTTGCCAAAAACCCAGATTTTTCAATCCTCTTATCTGTGTATGTCTCAATCCAGCTTTTCATGATGTTGTACTAGCTGAACAAACAAAGTAAACACATGAAGTAAAATTCCTATTTTCCCTCCCCATTGACATTGGGGTTTGTTGTTCTTGACTCAAATTTCGCATGCATTGCATTCCAGTGAAGTAGTGGGGTGTGGAGGGGGGGGGGGGTGCTATAAGGGAAATTCTAAATATTTAAACTAAGATTTATATGGATTCATCTGTTTTTTTTCTGATTTAAAGAGCCCTGGGTTATTAGAAAAACAATACAACTACACATCAAATTTATCATTATGTAATTTTCTTGTCAAAAATAGTATTCCCCCCCCCTCGTTCGGGCCAATACAAGTTTAAAATTCCCGGGAGGGGAGGGGGGGGGACTTTTATTGATTTCTGTTTAAATTATTAAACAGGAAGATCGAACCATTTCAAATTTTCACTTTCTCATAATTCTTCAAAACGTCCATTCTTCCATATTGATTGTCTTCTGTGTGTCTTATTATTTATAATTTTCCATATTTTCTTTTCATTTTTCTACATTCCCAAAACATCTTTATTCTACACTGCACAATGCACACCTCTGAGACTTCCCAAGTTCCCATCCTCAATCTGTTTCCTATACTTAGTCATGCTCCACTTGCTATTCTGACATTCACACCCCTTTCTAATCCTCCTCTCCCCGCCCTCTTGTGATGTGTCCCATAAGGAAGAGATTCAGAGTGTATCTTTTTACAAAGGGTACACACAACACAGTACACTATGCAGTGTCAAATCAGAATCAGATTTGGACCTGTCCCCTGATCTGCTGACAGGAGGCACAGGAAACATTTCAGTTTTTTTTCTTAAATTTGTTGACAAGCAGATCGGATATTCTACATTTCCGTCTTTTCCACCCTAACACTTGTTTATCAACACAGGCAAAACTTTTAAGTGTTGTATTTTTTTCTGAATTTTAAAAACCCAAATGATCCTTTGTAGCAGGAAACGAATCTAATTTGTAAATATAAAAAATATTAATGTAGCCTGCACAGTATACAGCTAATTAATGTTGTTCCTTAAATGGATTAAACTTTAATCAAGAACACGACAATAAACATATCTGTAATGCGAGTAGTACTTTTTTCTCTGCAATTGGGATTTTTTTCATTGAATTTTTTAATGAACTAAAAACGTAAAAATATAATTTATTCTGTTTTTACCAGTATACCTCTGATAAATGATAACAGAATACTATAAGAATAAAAACTTGATTACTCCACATTTTTCTTCTAATTACACTTTTTCTTCCAGTTCTTTTTAACGCCCCCTGCGTAATTTATTTAATTATATTTGAAGGGGATGAGGGCTAGAAGGTATCAGACAGGTGGGGGGGGGGGGCTGTTAAGACTGGAACGAAATATTTTTTAATGGGTTTCTCCGTCAGTCCAACATGGCAACACACTAATGAATGGTTATCTCAGCAAATCTGACCTGAAATTGAGTAGTGGGAGGGGGGGGGGGGGGGGGGGGGGGGGGGGGGTGATTGGTGATAGCCCCACTCCCCTCTACCAATCCTGAAAAATTATAAATGTAAACTCATTACAATAATTGTTTTACATTATATATCTGTAATTATCCTGATTTAAAACTGATAACGGAGAGTAATGAAACCGTATAATTGCATTTCAGAAAATTAACTTTTTTAGACTCGATCTTTCTCCTATTTTTACAACCTGAACTGCAAAAATCAACGTGAAATAAAACTTTCTTTTTTATATGATTAATAAAAACAGAAAAATGATATAAATTAAAGAAACCACAGAAATAGGGTCGATTGTTAAAATAAAAGTATTGCTGAATATTTTTAAAAAATTTCATCGGTTTCCAAACCATCCCCTCCCTACCCTTTACAGTGGGTTGTATAATCACAGTCCTCAATCTATGATCGCTCCAGGGGGGAGGGGGGAGGGGGTTGAAGGGAGTAATATCGCCTGGGGAGCTTGGTTGGATGGCTGAGATCAGATCTGGAAATTTCTCCCTTCTCTGTTTCTCAAATATTCATCAATCAATCATTCATCAGTTTATGGACAAATTCGTCCATCCACCATTTTCTCGAACTAATATTTGCTCTTTAGAAATTAGTAATGACTTTTGTATGCTCTGAAATCTCTAATATCATTAAGTTTTGGGATTTTTAAAATGTGGTTTTCCATTTTTGTATCATTTAAATACATTGATGAATTATGAAATATGTTCAGATTTATCCATAATGATAATTTAAATTTTTTACCAGTTTTATATTTAAATAAATTTTTCTAAACATGTAAAAACTGTTTTGAACTTATAATTATTATTTTTCATTTTTCTATCTTTTTATAGATGTGGTTGCGCTGTGGAGGGTTGGGGGCCCTCGCCTTATTCTCCCTCGTACTTGTAGCTGAAGCTAACGATAAGGGTCTTTTCATTTGTCCTAAAGGTAGGTTTCTATTTTAGATTTTTGTTTCAACTTGTGGACAAAAAATATGAAATTTTAGTTAAATTTTCTCCAGGCGGGATTGTATCGAATTGAAAATTTCAAACATACAAGAACCCGACACAATGGCGTAATTAAAGTTTGAGCACGTTTTAATTTAAAAAAAAGAATAATAAAAAGTTTGTTTATTTTGGCAGTATTTGTATGTTGTTGTTTATGTTCCGACATAATATTAAAATATTGTACTTCCTACGCTGCCCAGGATGATATTGTTTAGCCTTCAACGTACATTTAATAGAAAACATTCAGCTCAATATTCCTTATACTTGATGCACATGCAGCACATGCCTTAGTTAACACATTTTTATCATCCTTGGTAGAGATTTAAAAATAATTTAACCTTTTTATTTTCTGTTTTTATTAAAGCAAGTACGGTTGACATATTTTGTATTCTAGTTGTACCAACTATTAGTTCCACTATTCTAGTATCTTCTCGTTCCACTATACTATAGAGAAGTGATACCTTCTCAGCCATAAACCATATACATACCAATACAATAGGTACATTACCAGGCTACTTTACAATACAATATATACAATAGAGGACCCCCCAACCCCACCCTATACTCACNACACTTTAAATTATGTAAAAACCAAATTTGATGTATAGTGGTAAGACGGAGAAAGTATTTTGTTGTAATATATTTAGATTTTGTTTTTAGCATAATTCTTCATCAATAATATTATCTCTTAAGATTTTATTCAACTTTTAATTCATTATGTTTTAATCTGTGCAAATAATATTGAATTGTTTTAATATCATAACAATTAATCTTTTTGATATTATGATTATAATGAAATTCAAATGAAATTTTGTTTCAAGCTAATCCAGATAAATTTCGAAAAACAATAGCTTTAGAAAGATTTCTCTAGTTGTTAAGTTGTTAAATTATCTTTATTTAAAAAAGAATTAATCTATTTAAAGGGTGTACAAAACCAAACACTTCACACTTGTTTCTCTCAGAAACTTAATTTTTACCCATCATAATGAAATTGATATGTCTCTAGGATGCTAGGATTACGTTAATCCTGGAGACATTGTGATAATTATTTCATTATGGTCGGGTAAAAATTAAGCCTTGTGATAATTATTTCATTTTGGTTTATTAGTGTTTTATTTTTAAACCCTTTATAACACGCTTGGGAACCCAGCTGTGCCTAGAAACCAAGTTTTCCATATAAAAATTAACTTACTAAACTTAAAACTTCTAAACAAGCAAAGAACATTCCCGTAGTTTTACAGAGTTCCGTTATCACAACTTTAGGCAATTGGCCGGGTCATGGAGTTTATGAGTTATGATTGGACATCAAAACAAACAGAGATTACTACTTTAGAAAGAAAAAATTTAGTAACTCTGTTTGGATGTCTGTTGGTTTGGATGACCGATTATAACTCATGAACCCTTTGACCGATTTGCCTCAAATTTGGATTGAGCGACTCTGGAGAACCACAGAATCTTCTTAGCTTTGGTTTGAAATTCTAAGTTCAGCGGCTTGACTTTGATAATGAAAATGGATCCTGGCAAAGCTATAAACCCAACCCAGTTATTTTATGAAGATGATATGGAAATCTATAAACCCAACCCAGTTATTTTATAAAGATGATATGGAAAGCTATAAACCCAACCCAGTTATTTTATAAAGATAATATGGAAAGTTTTTCAACAAGAAAAGAAAAGAAATTTGAATAAAACTTAGTTTCTTTTTCTCTGCCTTCGGCAATATGAATTAGGAATATATTTGAATTGAATTGTGAAGTAAAGAAGATATCTTGGGAATATTAAAGCAAGGGTTCCCAAGCCGTTCATTGCCCCTCGTAGATTGGTTTCTAGGCCTATAGCTCTGAGAGATGGAGGGGGGGGGGTCTTATGAGGGGTTAAAAAATGAAGGAAGTGCAGTGTCTTCTAGTATAGTAAAGTTTTAGTCTAATTTTTAGCCTTTACAATTCAAAAATGTTAGTTTTTAATGTTTTCGCTTGTTTTGTTATGGAGGGATCCGACTTATTAATTAATTTTCGGTTCGATATTTTACTGTCTGATACCCCTCTGTCCTACAAATGATTGTCTAATAACTGTCCGTCCTACAAGTGCTTGTCTAATATGTGTCTGATGTCCTGTATCTTACTGTTTAGTATCTCTATGTCCTACATATGCTTGTCTAATTATATGTCTAGTTTTCTAGTTTTAAAATTAAGTGGTTTACCAAATATTTCTTAATATACTCTTTAAAACTAAACTTCTTTTCTCCACAATTCTTTATTTTTCTCTAGGCCTTGATTTATTTTTAAATTACGGAGCTAGAGGTTGGCCGGGGGGGGGGGTCGGAGGAAGGCTTGCAGACAATTTGTTACCAAGGTTTGCAAAATCACGCTAATCTGTGTTTGTTGCAAAATCAATTCGGAAGGAAGTGCGAGGCTAAGTAAACAATGCAATTTAAGATTTTGCACACGACAACCTGTAATTATTTTCATTTGTTTCAACATCACTTTCAGTCGATTGAGTTTTGTCTATATTGTATATTTTGGTGCTAAATGTCTGATGGGATTTTTAATGTAGAATTCAATAATTCCATGTATATATTTTTTGACCGAATTTTAATATTTCCACAATAATAATGCAAGATCACTTTCCACTAAGTTTAATTGTCTAATCCCAATATCTTTGCAACCTAATTCTAAAATTAAACTTTTTATCTAACAGATATTTTAGTTTGAAATATCTAAGGCGAACAACATCAGGTTGCAAAGATATAGAGATTATAAAATTAGAGTTGTGTGGCGAGTGTTCAATTTCTTTTGAGTTTTATAGTAAATGCAGTTTCTCACTCAAGAATGAAGAAGAAATTATCATTATTATTATTCATCAAATTTTATTAATCTTATTAATTCAGGTCGATGGAGCCTGGAGGGATTAAATTGTTATCAATTCTTTGATGTTAAACATTCCTACGAGAAAGCCTCAGAACTATGTCAGAGGTAGAATTTATATTTTTTGATAGTTTCACTCAATAATTCATTAATTTCACCAAATAATTTACTTATTTCACCTTCTATTTCACTAAGGAGTTTCTGATTTTCTAATCCCTATGTTAAAGCTTTCCCATGTCGTAGACCTTAGATATCTTAAACCTTAAATTCTGCAAGATAAAAAAATCTAAGTTTAAAATATCAAGTTAAAGGGATTATAAAATTTGAGTTTGTGGCAAAGACTCCCGAGTCCCGATGTTTCAATGATTTCTCCCAACATTTCACTAGTTGCATCTAACATTTTAATAATTAAGCTGATATTTCACTGAATTCGCCAAATATTTCCCTATTTTACATAAAATCTTTAATAACTTATTTTCAGATATGGTAGTAATCTGGTCTCAATAGAATCCTACGCACAGAATAATTTCACAGCTGAGCTGGCCCTTTCTTCACTAGCTGCCAGGTTAGCAAGAAAATGAAGTACTGCATGTAGATTACTAAAGTTTCCTTAAACTTTCTAAACCAGAATTAGAGTTTAATACGTTAAGCTTTTAAATTCAGCGTGAACCATTTATTTTAGTCAAACCTGTTAATTTCGGGCGTAAGCTTTGAATATTTTGCTAAATTGGCCGAACCATGGTAGATTGAGAAATTTCTCTTTACACACCTAACACCCCCCTCCAATCCCTATCAAGAAAGTTAATTTGATTTGCATTTTTCCTCTCTTTTCTCCACATCTTTCCCATCTGCTTTAAAGTTTTCCTTCTCCATCCTTCACCTAAACTAAGTTTCTCTTTGAATTAGTTGAAACCAAACTAATTTTATTTTCCGCTGTCCTCTTAAACTTCCTTCTTTCTCTAAACTCTCCTTTTATTTCTATATTCTTCCTGCTAACCCTCCTCCCCCCTCCCCCTCCACCCTTCGACCATCTTATATCCCCGGTACAATGGTTTTTTATTTGCTCTTCTCATTTCCTTCTTTTTATCTCCTAACCTTCTTTATCCGTACCAAAGTTCTGTAAATTATTCCTCTCTTTCTCCTTAATTTTCTCTCTAAATTCCTCCCTCTTTTATTATGCAATTATGCAGCCTGTTCTCCTTCTCTTTTTATCCTCCTAAACCCCTCTCAATATTACTCAAACCCTCACCCCTGGACCCCTGGGGTGCAAACTTAAATAAATTGTGTCTAATATTTTCCAGTGGAAAATTTATGGTCGAAATGTTTGAATAAAATGAAGTTGTTGACCCCAGGTATAGAAAAAAAACCTTACTTAATCTTTGATATTTCAGCCATCTAACATGAGGGTGGTAATAATAAATTAGAATACCCATAAACTTTTCTGTTTTTATCTCGAATATTATTTTATTCTTTATTTTGACGTATTGTGGAACAAATTCACAATTTACGACTGTTTTTTTATTAAATCTAGTCCACCTAGTGCTTTCATTTTTCAACCCTCCCCCCCCCCCTGGCCTTCCTTCCTCATATTTTCAATTTAACAAAACGTAATCTTACATCTCTGAGATAATTATGTTACCCTACAATTTACCTTACTATAGCCCCAACCCCCTCTATATCATAAAACCCATAGTTTTTATATTTGGAAAACAGCTCGGCGAAAAAGTTGTAAAAGTGAAATATCCAGAATTGTTCTTCTCTTCTACTCATGCAACTTGAACAAAAATAGAGTAAAAACCAAGCCTTCAATATATAACAGCTACGGGGGGGGGGGGAGGTATTTGTATTCAATTTAACCTATTTGTAACCGTAATTTTCAATATTCTTTTGAAGATCCATTTTTAAGCAAGAAAAAAGATTTAATTTTCCCTCCGTTTAGGACAGATACTCCTGCATACTGGTTAGGATACCAGACTTACAATGATCTACAGGTAGGAACTTCTCAGCTAATAATTTCAAACTGTGAGACCCAATATAACAGTAGAATAAGAAGATAACTACAGTGATAACCAGATAACAATGGAATAGGAAGACGACATTATAGCAATACTTAAGTGTATTTGATGGTGTTACAAAGCAAATGGTTTTACCAAACACTTATAAAATCATTTTTTTGTGAAATGGGTCTTTTTACACTGCACAATTGCTGTGTTTCGTCTTCATTGAACTTTTTAAAGTTAAAACTTGATTCTAAAAGTCGTCTTAATACTCCAGGGTTTTCTGGATTAGACTCAAGTTATGATTTTAACTAGTCCCATGGACTTCATGGACAGGAAATTATGAAATAAAGCAAATGGTGTAGACAGATCAAATTTTGATTTTCAATCTACTTGCTACATAAGATTGTTTAATGTTCTTGTATTGGTCCCATTGTATTTATTTTTTTAAATTAACTTTTATCAGCAAATTTTTATTCTTACTTCTTTATTTTTCAGACGAATACCCTGGCAGCAGATGCTGGCAATCAGATCTCCGAGTTCTACGGACATTGGGGGATGAACCAGCCTGATACAGACAAGGGCAGGTGGGTTAACTTAGTCATTTTATCTTTAACATTGTTGCAGTTGTAATTTGACATGCTGATTCTCTTCGTTAGCAACCCCCAGAAGGACTATAGGTTCAGCTTATTTAACAGCATTTATTTGGCTTTCCAAAATATTAAAAACTAATTTTAGATGCGTCCGATCTGTGATCAACGATGCCCGGCAGGAATGGGAGGTAACAACCTGTGAGGCCCTTCTACCCTTTATGTGCGAGATACGCGCGTGCCCCTCCGGCTCCAAGCACTGCAGCAACGGGAAGTGTGTTAACTCTAAGTTCTTGTGTGACGGCCAGGTAAACCCCTTCTCATTCATAAAATGTCCAATTGTTGAATATTCAAGATTAGCCTTTTAACAGTGATATGCTTTAGGATGATTGTGGGGATGGTAGTGATGAACTTGATTGTGAGTCCAACTGTAAACTTCATTACAACCAACTATCAGGAGGACAAGTAAGTACCTTTTACAATTATTTTTAATGAAATAAAAACTAGAATTTAGGAAAGCAAATGGTGGATATTTAGGTTGAAAGCCCTGGCTTTGACAATGGACGCGGCAAATATCCTCAGTTCGCAGACTGCAAATGGACCCTTGAGGGACCCCAAGGAACCAATATTGTACTCCAGGTACACTTTTTTATACCACTACCTCACCCTGTTTACAGGAAACGGTCTTCCACACCTTTGTAATATTTATCCTGTCATCTTGGACTATGTACATGAAGGAAATCTTGTTGAAAAACTGTCAAGTCATGACAACGGTATTGAACCTAGTGATTGGAGGGAAATATGGGCAAACAATCAGTGTTGGGTGCAAACTCAAGAACCCAACTAAACAATAATTAACAATACTACAACAGAGTACTTTGAGATTTCTTCCTAATTGTGTCATGGACCTCCCTCCCATCTCCTCTGAAAAAAGTTAACCTCTTGCGACCAAACCTATAAACATAGAATATCATAGAAATCATGGGTGTTGCCCATTTTCTTTTACCTTGGTTCAATCATACATTTCTTCCCTACTGAATTATTCATGCAGAGATGAGGTGCTTTATCCAATATGCATGCATAGTGCATACTTTGATAAGATATATTAGTTGTTTCACGAATGAAAAATATAAAAATTAACGAGACAATAGTATCGTTAGAAACCTTCAAAACAAATTTTTTTCTCGATTAAGTGCACCTTTATGTTTCTGTATCGGATAAGATTTAAAGACCCCCTCCCCAACGTCCCTATGTAATTCATGTAATGGCCTCGGTTCAAAGTTTAGTGTAAATATTTTTCTTCTTTCAATCAAGGCTCACGACTACGTCAGGGTAAATATGCAGTTTAAAGACAATGAGATTTATAGGTGTTGTAGTAAACTTTTACAATGTATCTACATACAATGTGATTAAATAGTAATATAGGAATATTTGATTCGAATAAGCCACAAGAAATTACTGATTCCAAGAGTTATTAAAATTTACTTTTTTATCTATGTTTTTACTAGCTGTGTTAAGCTAGGGTTGCAAAGGGATTAGAAAACCAGAGTTTGATCATCAATTGCTTCGTCAAAAATGTGGATATTGAATGTATCAAGAATTAGATTAAACAGCAATGTTACTTGGGTTAGGGTGGGATTAAGATGGTTTCATAAAAATAGATTGACTAAGGATAGTTGATGTTGAAGGGTGTAAAGATTGTATTTTGACAGAAAGATACATAATAGATAAAACCATTCATACTCGTCATGATTTAACGTTTTGTCTAAAATTTAGTATTGTGATTGAACCTGGCCTAGGTTGGGCGTGGTCTGATTTTGCATCGCCCAAACTAGGCCTGTTGATTCAAGCCTCTCCACTGTCCTAAATTGCAATGGTTAGGCCTTACACTGGCCTAGATTTAAAATAGGTCATCTTCCCCCACAGTTTCTCGTTTAGGACTGGTTTTATTTTATCTGAAAGAACTTTTTTACTATTTGTCCAAACTTGATAAATTTCTATTAGGTTCGATTGGAATAAATGCAATTTATGGTATTCTTATCACATGGCAACTTTTTATTGGCTAGATAGTAGATAGTAGTTCATTATTTTTAGTCTTACAGAAGCTGTTTTGAAAGCATGGAATGCAAATCCACGAATCCTAATAGAATTGCTAATTACTCGGATTTAATTAATGTAATTAAATTTAAGTAATTAATGGTTTGTGTTCCAGCTGTTTATAAGAACTGTATCTAATTGTATAGAAATATTTTTGTTGAAACAAAAACAGTGTGGATACAAAAGATTTGACAAAAAAAACATTTTTTATACATTTTATTTTTTCAGTTTTCACATTTTGATACTGAGAAGATCTTTGATACAGTACAGATTTTGGGAGGTAAGTGAATAGCATTTTTTAATAGAAATTTTTTAGATTTTTTCGAAAATTTCCCAAAAATATTAATATTTGCTCTATCTAGGAGGTCGAACCGAAGAATCTGCCGTAAATATCGCCACCCTTTCCGGAAACCTGGAAGGAATATCCGCAAGAACGTTTACTTCCGCATCAAACTTTATGATCATTAAATTCCGTTCGGACGAGGTAAACCATTTAATAATTTTTAAAGAAAAAAAATTGTCTAAGGTATTTTATTATCTTTTAACACGTGATGCTCTAGGTTGTTGAGAAGTCCGGTTTCCACGCTAGCTGGACAACTAACTCAGACGGACAGAAGTGTGAAGGAGAGCTTAATGCCGGCAACCAACCCCAGGTATAGGATAGACAGATAGACAGATAGACAGATAGATAGACAGATAGATAGACAGATAGATAGACAGATAGACAGACAGATAGACAGATAGATAGACAGATAGATAAAAAGATTGACAGGTAGACAGATAGACAGAAAGACAGGTAGACAGAGACAGATAGACGGGTAGACAGATATACAGTTAGATATATAGACAGATGGACAGATAGACAAACAGACATATAGACACCCAGACAGATAAACCTTAAGACACATAATGTAGACAAATAGACGATAGACATACTTCTCAAATAACCAAGTAACTGATGAACTATGCCTAGGTGTTCACTAGTCCTGGATATGGAAGGAACAGCGAATACCCTGGTGGACTTGAATGCCTTCATATCTTCAAAGCACCTCAAGTAAGCCTTTCAATACCTTCTAAACTTCAAGTCATTAACTTGTTAAACGGAAACACACAAAATTGATTAATTGAATTAAGAGTAGAATCTTTATACCAATTTAGGATTCGTTTTGGTAACAGAAACCCTTAATAATATGGTTTAATGACAATATGATGATTAGTGAATAGAATAATGCATCCATAAGATTAAAACCAAATAATCGGGCTCGCAACCTATGTAAACGCTGTCATAAATTCAGACACATTTTAAAGTTTAGAGCAAAAACTAGTAAAACAGATTTATGATAGGAAACTTCTTCTGTTCAATCCACATTAAACTTTTAAAATAGATTATTAAATCACTAGTAAAACTATTTGAGTTATAAGAATATCAAATACCCATAGGATTAGTTTAATGTCGTCTTCCTATTCCACAGTTGTATGGGCTCTACTGTACATTATCTTAATTGAGAAATGTTTAAGCAGAATTAATGGTTGTTCTGCCATAAGCTGATTGTACAAAGCGTACCTTGTCAACCAAAAAAGGAAATGCCAATCAGTTCAGATTTTTCATCGTTAGCTTTCCATCGTTAAACAATATTCATTGCTCACCTACCTAAAAAGCTATTTTTCTATCTCAACTATAAGTTCAGTGTATAAAATTGTTGTATTCGATTAGTTTTTTAAAGTTTAAGGCACGGTCTTTAAACAGAACAAGACCATGAACAGACAGAAATCCATATCTAATTTAGTTTCCAACTTGTATGAAAAACTAACAGTTTTGATTTCTTAAATCAGAAACCACTCATTCTAGTAAAAATTTACGAAAATACGAGTATTTTATAAAAAGCCTCTTAAACAATCTGGCTCTGCACTAGAGATTTAAAGAGTGATTGTAAAATAAAATGTCTTTGCTATGCAGATCTCTTTATAGCTTTTAATTTTTTAACTGCATTTATTTCATATTTGAAACCATGTTCATTTCAAGATCCAGATTTGGTTGATGGCTCTTAAATCTCAAGAATTATTTTACTTAATTTTTCTTTATTTTATACACATTACACATGTCGTATTTCATTTTTCTTGGTCAAGAATCAAGATTTCTAAAGGTATTTCTTTTTTATTGTCAAAAAGTCAATCAGGATTTAAGCTAAAATAAAAGATGTGGCTTTAACAGGGTGCACAGGCCGTTCCCTAATAATATATCTTTTATTTTTTCTAATATCTATTGTACAGTATAGTTCTTAGGGTTATTGTGTACAACGTAAAAAGATTATCACTATATAAAAGCTCTGTAAATCTTTTAAACTGTATTCCTACATTTCATATAGCGTACATTCCTTTAAGTAAGGTCGAATATACATTTATTATTTTTATGGAGAGAAATGAAGTTTTCAATTTAGCTAAACCTCTATACAATATTTGTATGTACATTGTACATTGATGGAATCTGAGTATACAATAAGGATGAAGAGTTATTTTAAGAATTCCTCGAGTCTGAATGCATTGTATCGCTATGTTGTTTGAATTGCATGGTACTTCAAGGAAATCTTCACGTTTTATATTTTTTCTCGTATTTCCTACACGCGCAGCAACAAAGAAGCAGCATGAAGTTGGTATAAATGCGGGAACTAATTTCTAAACAGCCAGGAAGAGTTGTTCAGTTTAGTTCGTATAAACGTTCAGCTGTTCATGGAACTAATTGCATACTTGTGTTTTCATATTTGTAAACAATGTACCTTATTCGCGTATTCATGAGCACAATCAATTATATCTGAAAAGGACAATTTTTCCAAAAAGCTTTGACCAAATTTTGATTTAATTTTAATATTTTGAGTAGTTTATAGTAGTAGACGATTATACCAATACAATAAGGACGACTTTTTGTTAAAGTTTTGAATGTTTAATAGCTTTTTTCGAATTACCAGTTGACAAGTATTTAAAGAGAAGTTTTTTTAATCGACCACTTCTCTTTTTTTCCATGTTTATGTGTATCTGTGCTGTTTAAAAGCTTGATATTAATCAAAATTGAAATCAAAAGTCGTCTTCATTGTATTTGATTTAATCGCCTACCAAAGTAATTGACTCTTGAGATTTGCTGTACTGGTTTAAGTCCCATATGACATAAAATTAGTTGCAAATTTCAAGACGCACAAATTCAATATTTTTAGGGACAAATCATCACACTAGAAATTGAAGACTTTGACATGGAACCTAAGAAAGACTTTGTTCTTATCCGTGATGGTGAAGATGCTAATGCTATTGAGCTGGTCACGCTGACCGGACAACAGCACTCAAATCCGCAATTTGTTCGTTCAACAGGAAACCGGTTATATGTATACACTCGTACCGACCAGGCCGACAGCAGACGTGGTTACAGGTTTGTTTACTTTATGTTTTTTTGCACAATGTTTATTTTAAGATACTTTGTACACATTTCATTGTCCATTGGTACATTCATATCTATTCTCATTTTGTCCTGAATTGTTTACAAATCGAAATATTTTCTCAAATAAGGCCAAAAAAATATTTTTTTAATTTTTGTGTTTAGAATGAAATATTACGCTGGATGTACATCAGTTATTAATAAATTGAATGGAACCCTTGAATCTCCAGCCTACGGAGTAACGTCCTACCCTGCTAATCAGGTAGAGTTTACATCAAGAAACTGGATACTCGCCACAAATTCTAATATTCAAATTAATCTTTATTTTTGCATTTTTTATCTAACAAAACTCATTAGCTAAAATATCTGAGATTTACGACATCAGGTTGCAAAGATATTGGAATCAGAACAATTAGATTTTGTGGCGAATGATCATTTCTTTGTTTATTTGATCTACTCCACGCTTAGTTAAAACCATTTTTTCATGTTTTCATGTTTTCTTGTGATTTCTGATTAAGATCTTGAGTTCCAGATAACCCGGGTGGTATTTTAGATCAAATACGCCTTTTTAAGGACTTTAAACTTATTTAGAGAAAAAAAGTATTTCTTGGTATTTTCCCGGAATGGTTGGATGACCAAAGATATCTTTAATCCTCTAAATAGATCTGAACCCTGCCACCTATTCTTCTACTATTTTTTAAGAATTTGTCAGGCGGAACAAATTTTCTGTAACTAAATATGGATTTTGTATCGTAATAACCTGAAATCCACGGATTTAATACGGATTGTATTCTCGTGTCACAGTTTTAAGATTATTTTATAAAAAGTAGACGCTGCTTTTCTCCCTCCGTATTTTGTTCATTTTATTATATATTGTTTCGTGCCTCCGAACCCCTGCCCTCAAGGTTTAAATCCAAAGCAGAGAAAGTATTCTAAGATTTTCTACATACTTTCAAATTTACGCGCGTATAAACGCACAGCATGCAATTATGCGCGCTCAGACATAGTAATCTCAATATTCATGTGGTTTGATCAAATGCCAAAATTCTAAAGTTGAAAAATTCGCGAAAAATGCATGAAATCGTGTTCATAGCCCCGCCCTCCACCCTTCTCCGCCGACATACCACAGTGGGTCGGAATTTTGAATATTTTTTCTCCTTCCTGATCCTGATGTTGACTCACTGTTGTATGCTTGTATGAAACTAAAAGATAAGTTTCGTGAGCATTAATGTTTACTTGTCCCAGGATTCAAGGATATCTTTTTACAAGGATATCCAACCCTTCCTTTACAATTCTTCTTCAGTTTTTTTTCACATATTGACTGTACATTATATATACTAGCTTGGGAACCCAGGGTACTCATAGTTAGTCCCACCATTTACCCGCGCTTTGTCAAAAATTACGATTTTAGCTATTTTTTCCTTTTAAAGAGAACCCACTCAACTTAGAATCTCAAAACCAAGCTAAGAACATTTCCGTGGCTCTTCCGAGTTCCCCAATCAAAATTTAGGCAAATCGGTTCAGGGTTTCCTGAGTTATGATCGGACAAACAAACAGACACCCATATAGATTTATCTTCATCATTCTTCTTCAGTATTCTTCACTTGTTTCTGAGTTCTCGTTAAAAGAAAAAAGAATAACATTTTTTATACTTCACGATATAATTTATTTGATTTGAAATGGTGTATTTATAAATGTTTCTGATAACCGAAGTTTACAAATACATTATACGATTATATGATTTTCATATGATTCATTCGTAGCAAAACTATTATTTTAGCAATGTATTCATAAATAAATACGAGTATATATAAGTTCTTATAGAATTAAGACTTCAAAATGTTCAATGGTTTCTTAACTAATGTTTAACACAGATCAGATATATGTTTCTGAAAAACATTTGTGATCTTAAAACATTTGTTTTTATTTTTCCGTGCTTACACAATCATTTCAAATGTTATCAAAATACAATCTTTTTCCTTCTCACCCTCTTCATTCCTTTCCGGGTTAAGGTTAAATATATAAAAAATATTTGTTAAGATAATATTTCTTCAACTCATTTCGACAAACAATTGCGTGGTTTTCTTACAAAATCAATGCTTAATTTAACCTCAGGTTATCCTTTTAAAGTACTAGTTTATTATATACTAGCTTGGGAACCCAGAGCTGCCCAGATTACTAAAAGTTTCTCTCGCCGTTTACCCGCACTTAAACGATTTAACTGGGAACATTTTTTTTCGCTATTAAAGTCGACCCACTCAACTTAGAATCCTAAAACCAAGCTGAGAACATTCCCTTGAATCTCCCGAGTTCCCTAATAAAAATTTGAGGCAAATCGGCTCAGGGGTTCCTGAGTTATGATCGAACAACAAACAAACAGAAAGAAAACAGAGTTTACAGCTTTATGTATAAATGATAACAAATTTGTTTTTAGAATTGTATTTTCCGTGTTGTACACCCCACCGGAGGTCGTCTATCAATGAGGTTCAATGATCTCAGGCTTCACCCCAGTGATAAAATACAGGTAAGGGTCAAAAAACTGTTTGATATTACATTAACCTGGACAGAAGAAGAAGATCAAATATTGTTACGACTTTGTGACCTCTTAGCTCCTTGATTTTATGCACAAGTAGGAGAAGAGCATAATTATCTGGTAACAAATTCAAAAACATTCATGTTCTTCTCAATAGCTCTTTAATAAACAAAAACATTTAAGGTTTGAATCTCACATGCAATTTACTAAAGTTTAACGTGATTGTATAAACCAGACATGGAAAACTTTAAATGTATAAAAAGAGTTATTAGTTTTTAAAGGACAAAATATGAATATTGTAATTTTGAGGTAAAATTTCCATGGAAATTTATAAGTTCCCATTCTTGAACTCAAGGTAATAAGGCAAGGAAAGTTATTTGCTGTTGCGTAT
Organism: Eurytemora carolleeae; assembly: GCF_000591075.1. Classification (NCBI taxonomy): domain Eukaryota; kingdom Metazoa; phylum Arthropoda; class Copepoda; order Calanoida; family Temoridae; genus Eurytemora; species Eurytemora carolleeae. The sequence goes on from NW_019396217.1 coordinate 464,989, forward strand.
TTTTTGCGCACATATTGAAACCAGGGGTCCATATATAATTCCATTTCTGATCCCAAATGGGATCGGGGTTGAAAGTACATTTAGGGGCATGAAAGTACACTTTATATGTCATTGTGAACTTTGACAAGTTTTTGTGTACATGTACTACACTTCAGAAATGTGTACTGCATTCGGAGTGTTAAAAGATGTAAATATTAGTATTTAATATAAGAGATGAATTATGATGTACAGAAAAATAAACACTTCCTTGCAGCACACATTCTGCAAAATGGAATTTTTTCTACAACTTGACATTATACTTCCAATTGTTTACAATAACAACATGGTTTATTTCTGCCCCTAATAACAATCAATCAACATTTGGGATTAATCAGATGGAATTATATGGACCCCTGAATTTGAAACCAGTTATCTCTGAGCTCTATTTTTTATGTGAGAGATAGATCCCATGTCAGAATGTGACATCTGTCTTGTGTTTACTTTACAGCCCAGAGACAGTATGCTGCAGTACAAAAAATGTGTATACTTCTGAAATAACTTTCTTTACATTTTAATTCTTAGGATATTATTGCTTTAATAAACCCTGAATATTTGGAATTAACCGCAGTTAAAGATTCTTTAAAACGATAAAAGAATGTTTTAATATCTAGCTTTTAATCACTAGATATGTTTAATACAATATATGTATGTATGTACATACATACATATATTGTATTAACCATATTTCTAGCGATTAAAAGCCACGGCATACTAATATACAGTAAGATAGATATTAGATATACATACTAGATGTACATACATACATATATTGTATTAATCTTTGGTCGAGTTAAAGCAAGAATATGCCCTGAAGACGGTTAAATAAACCGAAAATTTGGCAAAAAGAGTTTTTGTTTCACGGATCTGAGAGTGTTAGATTTAGAAGAATTGTATATTGTATTAAACATATCTAGTGATTAAAAGCCACGGTATACAAATATACAGATTGATAGATAGATAGATATACATACTAGATGTATATATATATCTAGTATGTTTATCTATCTATTTGTATAGTGTATACCGTGGCTTTTAATCGCTACAGATATGGTTAATACAATATATGTATGTATGTATGTATGTATATATATGTAGTATTTCTATCTATCTATCTGTATAGTGTATACCGTGGCTTGTGTAATTTATTCATAGCTCACGATGAATGTTTGCCCAGTAAATCCTAGTGACCAAATTCTAAACTTTCACTTTATGCAAATCATAGCTATCTTTCTTGGTAACTATTTCTACCAAATTTTATTATTTTTTTCTTATTATACTTTTTTTAAAATTTGTTGTTATTTTAAAAATATATTTGAAATCAATTTTACTGCCGGGGTTTAATGTATTTAAATGCCCCGTTTTTCTGTGCGAGTTTTTGTTCTGCCTTCGGACCTGGTTTTTGCTCATTGCTCTTAGTCAAGTTTTTGCGCACACGAGAAACTTTAGGCGCGCACACTGCATTCGCCCTGGACGCAGTTTGGTAGAAATCCTATTTATTATCCTTCTATTTTAGCAGGCTTATTATGCTTATTGTTGACAATCTTGTGAATATTTTCATAAAAAATACCAAATTTTTATCCAGATTTCCCGTGTTAAAAGCAAGAAATGGAGAAGGAAATTTATTTATTTTTATAAATTTATTTTAGTTAGCTCATTTTAGTTCCTTCTCCCAAAGCTTACCTTCTTCCCACTCCCTGCTAACCCTCTTCCCTCACTCCCTTCCATCCCTTTCCCCACTCCTTTTTTAACCCCTTCCCCACTCCTTACCACTCCTTACCTTCCTTACCCTCTTTAGTTCTCCTGAATAAATGTTGTTGTTTTTGTTTTTGAAGTTTCTTGCATAAATTTCATAATTAGTTATTACAGAGGGGTACATAAAATAGTTGAGAAGAAAATAAACAAGAGTGCTGTAGGGTTGCAACACCAATATCCTACAATCATTTCTCAAAACTGTACAAAGAATAAATTGAAATACTTTCTTAGAAATCAACCATTACTTTTACAGGGTACGGAGAAATAACAGAGTGATGGGGAGGGAGGGGAGGGATACAAAAGAAATTAAGCACAACAAGTTTTTAGGGATGAGAGAGCAAATTAAACGAATATAAAGGAGGTTCTAAATGGTTGGAAAGGGGGGGGGGATGTGTTGGCAAAATATAGCTGTAAATATGGGAGGGTGTGAAGAGTGATATGGGTTGTAAAAAAATCTCGGAAAGATTTATTACAAAATATCCACGTGCACTTGAAATATTTTCATCCGAAAAGACTTTAACGTGCTAAAGAACAACGTCGTAAACATAAAATGAGAAAACTCATTTACACACAAACACTCACAGGTGTATTTGAACCTTGAGCAAGTTGGTGTGTGTACATGAGAACGCAGGGAAGAATTATTTAACAGTGCATGCTTCGCACATTACTCTTTTTACCCCGCATCCTTCCTCCCTTCTCGTATCCTGGGGTTGGATTCAATACAACCGTGATGTAATCTTATAATTTATCCATCTTCTTATCTTTCTTTAAGTAAGATTTTCTATCTTACTCCCCAGTCCAGTTTTATTTCTACTTTCTATCTTTCTCCCCAGTCCACTTTTCTTTCTACGTTCTATCTTTCTCCCCAGTCCAGTTTTATTTCTACTTTCTATCTTTCTCCCCAGTCCACTTTTCTTTCTACGTTCTATCTTTCTCCCCAGTCCTAATTTTTATTTCTACGTTCTATCTTTCTCCCCAACCCTAATTTTTCTTTCTACTTCTACTTTAATACTTTTTAAATTAATTCCAAGCCAATCTCTCATGCTGGCTAATGGTTTGTTTTCTTTGTAAAATCTGAATAAAGTTTAAATGACAAATTCTAATTTTTTTCTACGCCTCCCCCCTTGATTGATTTTTTCCGTGTGTATTTTTTATGTTGTTCTTAATTGTTTTCTTCCTGTTTTCGCAGAGCAGTCTGTGTATTTATGAATGAGCAAGTATGTTGCAAGAACTTCATCCTGTGCGCATAATTATATCTCGGAGTTCTCTTTCCTTAGTTTCTGCTCACGTTCAATATTAACACTCTACGTTTATGCCAATCCATTATAATTTTCAGAATCAATACTTTATCTGAGATCTCTACATTTTCTAATCTGATATTTTTTGGATCATATATCAATTTTAGAATAAATATTTATCAGGCCCCAACATCTTTTTTAAATTTCTTCAAACGCCTGAGGGACTTGCCTGTAAAATTGGCCTGTTGTATACAGTTATAAAGCAGCGTTGTAACGTTAACTGTATGACGCCGCCAGGTCAAGATGGGCCCTCCTTCATATAAAAACTGCAACTATAGATTTCTCTCGATGACCAATATATGGGTGATGGCAACAGACTCAACAGCTAGGTTGGGGTCGAATTTGTTTTAATTTGGTTTAGTTGTTTCATGTTTGTAAACATTCTTATCGTTTGAGTATTAAATATATATTTTTTCAAAAAATGGAAAAGCTTTAATTATTGTTTTAATAATTTTTTACTCAAAATTACATACCTATATCATTTCTTTTTTATATAATTTTTTTAAAGAAAGTTTTTAACAACTTGTTTTTAAATATTATTTTCCCTCTCTTTTTAACCCCCCCCCCCCCTCCCCCCACTAAGCCCTTAAACTGGGCCTTGCCTATAGTCCGGTATAATGTGGGATTTAAATAAACTAGTTTTAAGAAAAGAACCGTTTAGAACTTGTTCAGCTTTCTCTCATACCCTCTCAACAGATCAACATAGTTCTTTATAAAACCAGATGATATGATTTATATAATATAGACAGGGAGGGGGGGGGGGGCCTGAAGGGGACTTTTAGTTGGTTTTGAGTATTATATGTTCCGTTAGTGCTTTCCAACACGAAATATTTTAACATCTGTCGTGGAAATAAAATCAGGCATCAGGCCTCAAGCTTGAAATTCCTCGGTCGGCTTAGCTCATGTATTCCAAGCCAGGTTAGGTTTAGAGAAAGCCAGACTCAAGATTGTTAGATAAAAAGAAGGTTTGGAATGTATTTGCCTTAAAGCAGGCCTGGTTTAATGTCAATTTAGAACCGTTAACAATACATCAATCAATGTTAATAGATTTATAAATATACTGATGCGGGAATAAAAACTTGTGAATTGTGTTTAAATTGATCAAGAAAATACTAGTCATCTCCCCCCCCCCTTACATCACCTTCTCATCTAAACACTTTCACTCTCATTTTGTTTTGCTATGAAAATAAATGAGGTTTATTATTGCACCAATTGTATCAATTAACCGTTGCTTGGCTTAAAACTTGTATGTAGTGTACTCAGTACTGCAAATTACTCATGATGATCCAGTCTCAGTTTCCTTTGGTGCAAAATACCATTATTCAAAACCACGGATTTAAATGTATGTTCAGAGCTGTTAACTTTTTTGTTGGATACTCAGAATTCCGATAGCTTGATCTCGATATCCGCTGCGGGCATTTATAATTTGATTATCCGATTATTTTATTTAAATACACTTGCCTCAGTATCCATTTCCAAACCCCTATGGCATATGCCCTGTACTTTTGCTTTTTTCCAGTAACCAATATCCAGTATCAATATAACTAGTATCCATTACTTCTATATAATATCCATGGTACTAAGCAACTACTATCCTGTACTTACATGCAATATCCAGAACCAAGTCACTAGTATCCCGTACTTATATTCAATATCCAGTACCAAGCAACTAGTATCCTGTACTTCTATACAATATCCAGCACTAAGCAACTAGTATCCTGTACTTATATTCTATATCCGGTAGCAAGCAACTAGTATCCTGTACTTATATGCAATAATTGCCGTACAAAGCAACTTATATCCAATATCCAGTAGCAATCAAAAAGTACCCTATACTTACATTCAATATCCAGTACTAAGCAAGTAGTATCCTGTACTTTATTCAATATCCAGCACTAAGCAACTAGTATCCTGTACTTATATTCAATATCCAGTACTAAGCAACCAGTATCCTGTACTTATATTCAATATCCAGTACCAAGCAACAAGAATCCTGTACTTATATTCAGTATCTAGTATCACTTGCAACAAGTATCCTGCACTTCAATATTATCTTACATCTAGTATCCAGTATCATTTAAACATCTAGTATCGTGTCTTCTGTCTAGTATCCACACCATGCATTAATATTGAGATAAGCTGGAAAATGAAAACAACAAACATGTAGAAGATGATGTATTGACTGTAATCTGATTAGATGTGCATACAGGGTTATTCAATATACATTAAACTACACACTTAGTACAGTGTACATAGAGGGTTATTCAATATACATTAAACTACACCCACAATGAAAACTTGACATATGACATGACATGACAATTGAAGGTGTAACTTGTATTTCTTCAAGCACTGGTAGGCAAAGATCAGATTTTTTGCAACTTTTGATAAAATGTTCTTTAAGGTTATCCTTAAAGGGATAGTAAAGGAAAAATGAAAGGGGGTATAGGCTGAAAGCTAATCACTTTAGCTCTTGATCGCGACCCATGAAAGTTTTATCTGATCTTCCTGTCTCGAGAAATTGATATAAAACTGTGTTAAAATTATACGAAAATTCAAATATGTAAAATTTAGAAAATTTGAAACTTAAATCACGTGACCAGAACTATCACCAATGGCAGAGCAGTATGCTGGTCACGTGTGTCCGCCTGTATCACGTGACCACTTTACTGCACTGCCATTGGTGGAATTTCTGGTCAAGTAATACGGACGTGAAAATAATATTATGAATTAAATCTATTGAAAATAGAAATAGCAAATATAAAAGTAAACCTAATTTACAATTAGCTTTCTCTGGGATATCATCGTTTTCAGATTGGTTGCTTATTTGCTGAATATGATCTGTTTAAACCCAGTACTTTTATACAAAATTTAATATATATTAATTTTCGTATATATTTGACACAGTTTTATATCAATTTCTCGAGATAGGAGCATCAGATATAACTTTCATGAGTCGCGATCAAGAGCTAAAGTGATTAGCTTTCAGCCTATACCCCCTTTCATTTTTCCTTTACTGTCCCTTTAAGAATTAAGTTTAATCCGTCAGACCACAAAATATATAGATTTATGCTTTCTACAGGGATTAACAACACATAATGTCCGATTTCTGCTAGACACTAGACAATAGACAGTAGTAATTTACCTGTAAGATATTAGACAGCAGTGTGAAACTGGGAATCCTGGCATATTCCCATATTCCCACAATTTCTTTTAAATTCTTCAGGTTTTTAGTTTTAGGGGCGAACATTTGAGTGTGGGGGGGTATTTTTATCAAACCTGGAAAAGTTTCATGTCATTTCAATTTTAACATTTTGTGTTCTATTTTTTACGAATTAAATTAAATGTAAGTACACTCTCTTGAAACCCTGGATAGTAGACATTGTCCAAACATATATTTCTCACACATCTAATCAATTATTTTCTAAATAAAAGCCTCAAATTGGCGTTAGCCTGTCAATCAACCTAAGATGAGGATAATTTAGTAAGATTCCCTCCCCCCCCCCCCACCACATTTCTAACAGAGGAATTAGAAAGTTTAACGGGTCAAAGTTCTGTTTTAAAAGGACCCTGTATCACTGTAGTTCTCACAAATCACGATATTTTAATATTTCAAGAATGGGATCACCTGTCTTATGGTGGGGGGGGGGGGATATGTATTTTTAGGGGTTGGATTAAAACTGTCATCTCACCTTTTATAGAATTTTAATATTGAACTAGAAGTTTTATTGAAATATAAGGAGAAATCTGATTATAAATATAATGTTACTGAATTAAAACCAAAATGGTTTTTACAATGTATCTTCTTAAACAAATAGCTCTCATCATTATAAAATTAGATATATCACTGCACAAGCTGATCTGTGCCAGTATTTTAATAGAACAATCTAGCCAAGCATTGTTTAGAAGAGGCCTTGTACAAGGCAATTACTTGTATATACCACCTGTATAATGTCTGCTTGTCTTGGCATTGTTTCTTTAATTTTACAGTCTACACTCGGTATTATTGTAGAACTAGCTCAAGTGCCTGGCGTTGCCCGTGGAATTTTTAAAATCGAAATGTAAAAAAATTAATTTAAAAATCTTTAGGGGTCCCTCAAAAAGTTTCGGTCCAGTGCAGTCGTTTGGCCGGCTGTAGCTCCTATAGCTGACATACAAACAAATATATATGACTGTTTTATTATAGCTTTATTATATAGATTAAGACAAGTTCATACATTTTAATTATTATTAAATTAAATATTTCAAAACTCTAAATACCCCCATTTTTGGGATTGTGAACTATCTGTCCGGCCAAAGAATGCCAGATTGACCATCAAGCAATGATAAGTAAAGAAAAATACCCGAAATAAATTGATAAATGTGCCAAATGTAGAGATTTTTGGGGTTCTCAGGAACATTTTTGAGTGGTACTTAGGGCAGTTAGGGTATTATGTGTATTTTTAAGTAGGTGTTTAAATAAAGACATTTAATTTAATCCTTTTCTAGGTGTTTGATGGAGAAGGAGGATTAAAGCTTCACCCCGACGACGGATTTACCGGATACAGTACTCCAGATCTAACCCTGTCTGCAGAGCGGGGAGAACTTAATGTTAGGTTAGACAGTTTTTTTAAATTTTGTTAACCATTTTTGGCGGACATTTTGGCTTTGTCCTCTCACTTATCTATTGAACAGCTACATTTCATCCCGAGAAATTGAGACTTTGCAACAAACTCTGATATAATTATTCCTATATCTTTGCAACCAAATGTCTAGGACCTTAGATATTTCAAACTTTGAATTCTGTTAGATCAAAAAAAATCAGTTTGAAATATTATATGTTTTACCATCAGGGATTAGAAAATTTCAGTTTGCGACAAAGACCCAATTCTTTTGTAATAGTTTTAGAATTCTTGTTTCCCATATAGTTTTTTATCTTAAATACTATTCAGACATCTTTTCAATTTACATCAACCTTATAGTAGTTCTTACGGCATGAATAATGAATATTGAATGCTGGATATCTGAATTTCTTTCTTACTCATGAAAGCGTTTTCATAAACTTTTTTGTTGTAAGAAAAATTATTAAACTTTCATTATATGAATGTTTTAAAGATTGATCTAATATGTTAATTTTCAGGTTTATCACTGACTCTACCAAGGGCGGAGTTGGGTTCTCCGCCATCTACTCTGCGGACTGCCCGGATATTGTTGCCGGAACCGGAGCCATTGCTTCTAGCCGAGATACTACATTCGGCTCAGTTGTGTCATTTACTTGCCCAGCTGGTCAAGTTTTTGCCACAGGTAAAAAAAAATTTTTTTAAAGTAAATTATGTTTTTATAAAAACATTTTTTTATCAACGGTTGAATTTTTTTGTAGGTGTGCGTGATATTCGTATCCGTTGTTTGACCGGAGGATCCTGGGATCGAGAATATATTCCTGTTTGTCAAACTGTTTACTGTGGACCGGTTCCACAGATAGATAACGGGTTTGCTGTAGAAGCTTCTAATGTTACATTCAAGGTGAAATATAATCATTCCAAGTCCTGGATGAAAATCACATAAACTTCTGACTTAAATTATGAATCTGATCATGATTAAAAGATTCTAAACATTATCCAAAGATCTCATTACTGATTTATATATCAAAAGCAGAGCTCTCAGATCCCTATCTTGGTCCTAATATCCCTAGTTTGCTCCTAAGGTCCCTTTTTTAGACATTATTTTGGATTCCTTAGATCCCTATCTTGTTCTTTAAATCCCTAATTTGTCCGAAGGTCCCTTTTTAGACCCAGATCCTTTTTTTGGACCTTAAGATCTCTATCCTGATACTCAGATTCCAAGCCTGATTTTACAATCCCAATTTGATCCTTAGATCCGAATCCTGATCCTAAAATCCTTATAATGATTATTCATAATCTGTTCTTGATCTTTGAATTAACTCAACTATATTCAGGGTGTAGCTCTGTATCAATGTTATGCTGGTTTCTCCTTCCCTAGCGGAAATCCTCTAGAATCTATCACGTGTCTAGAGGATGGCAGCTGGAGCCCTCTACCTAACTGTCAAGGTCCGCTGATATATGTTAAGGGTTATAAATCATTATTATCTTATCGGTACTGATCGGACGCTACCTCTAGTCGGTCTCGGTGGCCTAAGCTGGGGCTTCTTGCAGATCTCATCTCTTAATACTCTTATTATGACTATTATGATAGATGTTAAACCATCTCAGTTTTACTTATTTTGTTGTTTCATTTCAATCTCCCCCCCCCCCACCTTATCTTTTTCATTTTAGTTTTTGTGAATTTCCCATACGTCATGAAGGTTAATGGATATTATTATTTTTAAATACCTATTCTATATTTTGCATTCTTTGTCACGTAGCATACTTACAATACAGACTTGTGTAATACAGTGGCATTACAATCAACCTTTCTATCTGAACCCATACAATAGTACAATACTACATATAATAAAGATATTGTATACAATATTGTATTGCTGATTCTTTATAAATTGCAACTCAAGGCAGAAATAATGGAGCAGCAACTTGTTTATTCTTAACTGATTGATTAATTAATTGATTGAATTGTTTAGCCTCTAAGTGTCCTCCATTACCTGAAGTAGAGCATGCAGTTCCAAACCAACTTGCAGGAAAGGGACTCAACTACGGAACTGTTATCAGGTGAGCAAACGAACCTTAAATAAACTTTTATCATCCCCCCCCCCTCACCCTCTTAATGATATTTTCATCTGCTCTATCCAGGTATGAATGTGAACCGGGATACGAGCGTTCAGGTCTCCCAACCCTGCTCTGCCAGAGCAACGGGACCTGGAGTAGCTTCGTACCAACCTGCACCAGGATGAAATGTTTCAAGTTGCCTGAGATAGAAAACGGTTTTATAGAGGATGAATCTAAATCATATTATTTCCAGGTATTAGATAATTACAAATATCTAATCACAAAACAGAGATTTACTATATTTTTAATTATTTCTTTTCATTTCCTCTTCTTATTCTGACCTTATATTCTATAGGACCGTGCTTATGTCCGGTGTCACAAGGGTTTCCGTCTGGTTGGTACTAACATCATCACCTGCGGTCCTGATGAGGAGTTCATTGACGTTCCCACCTGTGAAGACATCAACGAGTGTGCCAACCCCCAGTGTGATTTCTCCAGCACAGAGTGCGTAAATACTGATGGTGCACACTACTGTAAGTGTATGGAGGGTATGGAACCAGTACTGGAGTGTCGACCTGTTATAGATCTAGGACTAGCAAACGGTGGTCTCCCTGAATCCAGCATCTATGTATCTGGTACTGAGGAAGGATACAGTAAGAATATGGTCCGTCTCAGCTCTAGTTTAGGATGGTGCGGAGTGTCCCAACAGGCGGGACCTGCCGTCGCAGCCGACCCCAACCTTGGAAATTATGTCATTATAGACCTACGCGCTCCAACCATTATTCGTGGTTTCAGGACCCAAGGAGTTCAAAGGTTAGATGGTAGACTCGGATATCCCAGTGCAATCCGACTCATGTATGCTGATCAACTATCTGATAAATTCAAGGAGCTAAGAAATGTTGACGGATCTCAGGTTGAGTTTAGAGTACTGGACGGAGCTTCTCAATCCATCATGAACCTGCCTAATCCTATTGAAGCTAGATATGTTCGGTTAAACATTATTAACTTTGAAGGTGCTCCATGTATGCGAGTTGAAATCAATGGCTGCAGCCGAACCTCCTGCTCTGATGTGAATGAATGCTTGGATAAGAATGGTGGATGTGACCAGAAATGTTTAAACTCTGCCGGGGGCTTCTCCTGCAAGTGTAATGTAGGTTATGAACTGTTTACTGAGGACGGAACATCTGAGTTTTATATTCCCGAATTTGAAACCGGAGAGAGAGACGGAGATATCTACAGGTTAAACAAGACATGCGTTCCAAAGCTCTGCCCTGCACTGGACTACCCTAAAAATGGACGTATTCTGACCAGCAAGGAGCACTACAGGTTTGGAGACATGATCAAGTTCATGTGCGACTTCGGATACCTCATGGAGGGAAACCCGTCACTTCTCTGCACTTCTAGTGGACAGTGGAACGGTTCAGTACCAGAATGCCGCCAAGCAACCTGTACATCACTAGCTGATGATCCAGCTGAAGGATTAGAGGTTAGACGAGAAGTACCTGAAGAACTTCAAATTCCCTTCGGACAGAACATCAGTTTGACCTGTAACCAGATGGGAAAACCTTTGAGACGACGAACCACCGCTGGATTCAGGCAATGTGTTTATGATCCTCGACCCGATAGTCCGGACTACTGGTTGTCAGGAGCAGAACCTAGCTGTCCTAGGATAGACTGCGGAGTACCACCTCTTATACCAGGAGCAGACTACGGAGATTTTATTGATACCAGATACCAGGCAAACTTCTTTTTCGGCTGCAAGGACGAAGCCTTCAGGCTGGTTGGACAGAGCAGTAAAAAAACCAATATTGTCACCTGTATGGAGGACGGAGTTTGGGACTTTGGAAACCTAAGGTGTGAAGGACCAGTCTGCGAGGATCCCGGACGTCCTGCGGACGGAACCCAGATCTCTGAAAGCTACGAGCAGGGATCCAAGGTTCAGTTCACCTGCACCAAGCCCGGATACATTCCCATCAACCCCCAGCCCATTGAGTGCGTTGAGCAGCCAGAATGCAAGATTGTTAAACCGTTGGGTATTACTAGTGGACTTATTCCTGACTCCGCTATCAATGCTACTTCAGAGAGAGGAAACTACGAAGCAAAGAATATCAGGTACCTTTACTTACATATACAGATACAAATCTATATATATTCTTTGCTTGTCTGTCTGTAAAAAAACAGTTTTTGCCAAAAACTTACATTTCTAATCCCTATATCTCTGCCACAGGATGGTTTAAACCTTTGATATTTCAAACTTGCACTATTTTATTTAACATAATTCATAGTTTGAAATATCTAAGGTCTACGACAATGGGTTGAAAAGATATAGTGATTCAAAAATCAGAGTTTGTGGCAAGTGCCCAATGTTGCAAACCTTGCAGTGTACACCACACACGTACAAATTTCTCAGCTTGCGGATATGAAAAGTCCCACAATTGCCTATAAAAATCTCTTTACCTTCATACCCCCCCCCCCCCCCCCCGGACCCACATTTTATATGCTCCACTCTCCTGTCGCTAAAAGAGGAAAAAAGCATTTTCATATCCCATATTTTATTACCCCAACCCCAACTAAACATAGAATGGTATGGTATGTAAATCGTTTACGACGTACATATACGATAGTATATCAACGCCCTGACATTGACAGAATTATAAATACCATTTCTCTAAACTAAAACATAACATTTTGTATTTTCTACATCTTTCAAATTATTTTATAAATGTAAGTTGTTTTTTGATTTAAAAACTTAAATCCAAAAATGAATTTTGAATAAAAATGTTTTCTTCACAACCTCCAACCTTTAATACTAAACTTTTGGATTTTCACAAACCCCCCCCTCTCTTCTCCCACTCTTCTGTTCCGGTCATATAGTTTTATAATAAACATATGAAATTTCTTCTGAATAAAAAGCATATTTCATGTCAACGTTTCCACTCTTCCGTGTCATCTCATACAATTTCTAGTTGAATAATTTTATTTTTAACGTGATGTGAAATTTTATTTTAACCACTTTGAATTCAATTTTCATTTTGAAATTTTATTTAAATTTGCAAGAATTGTAAATTGTTATTTGGGGTGTAGTTGTGTTAGATTTTATTTCTTTAAAAAATTTGAAGTAATTATAAGATTTATTTGTTGGGTGGGGCAAATCTTCTAGCTTTCTTATATTTTCTTTTATTCCATTAATAGTTCTTCTACATTTCCCATCCTCATCTTCCTTATATTATTTAAATTTTTATCTATTTTTTTTTTATTTTCTTCAGTTTTCATTCCCTTCTGTATACTTCCAAGTCTCTTTTTATTCTTATTTTCTCCAGTTTTTAGTCCCATCCCTACATTCCAGTCTCTTTTCCTCTTCTTTTCTCCAGGTTTCATTTTTTTCACACTTTCCAGCCTCTTTTCCTATTTTTTCCTCCAAGTTTCATTTTTCTTAAAAACTTTCCAGCCTCTTTTCCTCTTCTTTTCTCCAGGTTTCATTTTTCTTTAACACTTTCCAGCCTCTTTTCCTATTCTTTTTCTTTAAAACTTTTCAGCCTCTTTTTCTTTTCTTTTCTCCAGGTTTCATTTTTCTTTCACACTTTCCAGCCTTTTTTCCTCTTCTTTTCTCCAGGTTTCATTTTTCTTTTACACTTTCCAGCCTCTTTTCCTCTTCTTTTCTCTGGTTTTATTACCTTCCCCACACTTCTCAGCCTCTTTTCCTCTACTTTTCTCCAGTTTTCATTTTGCCTCCATTAAATCCTCCTCCATCTTTTTAACCCCAGATTTTAATACCTTCCATACACTTCCCATTCTCTTTTTCTCTTCTTTTCTCCAGTTTTCATTCTCCCTCCATTAAATCCTCCTCCATCTTTTTAACCCCAGATTTTAATACCTTCCATACACTTCCCATTCTCTTTTTCTCTTCTTTTCTCCAGGTTTCATTCTCCCTCCATACAATCCTTTTCCATCCTTTCTTCTACAGGTTTTAGAACCATCACATCCCATCCTCTCGTCTCTTCTTCCAATTATCTCTATATTTGATTAGACTGAACGCTGTGACTGGATGGTGTGGTCAGCAGGAAGCATTTACTTATGTATCCGTAGATCTAGGAACTATACATAGAGTCAAAGCTATTCTTGTCAAGGTTGGTAATATTCTATTCAGTAAACTTAAACTCTATTTGCTATTCCTTATATATTTGCAACCTGATATTTGCAGAATCCATATCTTTAAATATATTATAGTATAGAGGACGTGAGTCAGACTCTAAATAACAACGCATAAATAACTTCCAGTATATATATATTTCTTATAACTTATTACTAGAGGGTTCAGAACTAGAGTCAATATCGAAATCACACGTGTAGATGTTTTATCAGTACTATGCCCCGTATCCGTTCTATCTTATTCTGTTGACTCTTGTGGAACTAGTTAACGCGGCCAGGCATCGTCTTCCACAATAGTTTAGTTTCATATTTGTCAGCTTGTTTCATGATTAAAACCATGCAATGATTTGATGTTTAACTATTCTCGTTCGGAAAGAGAATTTAGGCTGGTACGAAAAGAGCTACTTAAGTTCTTAGTTCACATTTATATTTTAATGTATTGCCTATCCTTCTTAATTCTGGAGGTGTAATGCTAATGATTTAATTAAATGCAAGTTTTTCAGGCTCTTTTCTAATTCTTTTCATTTATAAATTTAGAGGGTGTAAAATAATTCATGAAGATTTTGTAGCTATTTTCAATCCTAGTTCCTAGAAAATGATTGAATAAAAAATATGAAGGTCAAGAGAGGAACTGCTCTACAAAATATTTATGCAATAATACTTGTCATGATCATTTATTATGATATTTCATTCTCTTAAACAAAACAAAACTTCTTGTCAATATCTAAGATCTGCATTGTTTAGGGAGTAATTACTGACGATGTGGTCGGTCGTCCTACAGAGATTAGGTTCTTCTACAAGGAGGATGAACAGGATAATTACGTTGTTTACTTTCCCAACTTCAATCTTACTGCCAGGGATCCAGGTAATTAAAGGGATCGTCATCAACATTAATCTTACTGCCAGGGATCCAGGTAATTAAAGGGACCATCATCAACATTGATCTTTTTGCCAGGGATCCTAGTAATTAAAGGGACCGTCATCAACATTAATCTTACTGCCAGGGATCCAGGTAATTAAAGGGACTGCCTTTAACATTAATCTTACTGCCAGGGATCCAGGTAATTAAAGGGACTGCTTTTAACATTAAGGTTAATGAATAAGGAGTTGAGTAACGACAGTGCTTTAACTATTATCAAAAAAAAACAATGGCGGAAAATGTATTCTTAAAATTTACGGAAATTTACTCACTAAAATGTTTTTAAAAAACTAGTCACTCATAATTAATTGGAAAACTCATCATTAAAGCTTAGATTTTAAATTCACATTAATTTATTTCTATATTTAGTGTTTATGAACGTGTATTTAGGAAACTATGGTGAACTGGCAATGATCACTCTACCCTTGCCTGTGCGTGCCCGCTTTGTCATCCTGGGTATTGTAAGTTTTGACAAGAATCCATGCTTGAAATTTGAGCTAATGGGATGTGAAGATGAACCAAAGGAAAATAGACATTTAGGTAATGAACATTTTTTACGTTTGGTTTAACTTCGTTAATTTATTCTTATTTAAATATTATTTAGGTTTCAACAATGGTTTCCCCTTCTGTGTTGACAATGAGCCCCCTGCATTCAGAAACTGTCCTGCTCATCCAATTGTTGTAGAAAAGGGTCCAAATGGGTTCATTTTACCCGTAAACTTTACACAACCTGTGGCTGTGGATAATTCTGGAAGTATTGCAAGGACTGATGTTAAACCTGAGGGTTTCAGCCTACCCCTCTCTACGTTTGAGGACATGATGATTGAATACTTTGCATATGATTATGATGGGAATGTTGCAATTTGTCAGGTTAATCTTACTGTTCCTGATGATACTCCTCCCACTCTCACCTGCCCGCAAAGTTTTGTGATTGAGCTTGTGGAAGAGAAAACTGAATATCCAGTCAATTTCAAAAATCTGCGGGGTCAAGTCAATGCAAGTGATCCTTCTGGAGAGGTTACTATTACCTTCTCCCCTGAAAGAGCTCTGATTAAGACCGGAGACTATGAGAATGTTACTGTATATGCCCGAGACAAAAATGATAATGTAGCAACCTGTCACTTCCAAGTAGCTATTCAGCCAACACCTTGTGTAGCTTGGGAGCTCAAACCACCTGCAAATGGAGATATTAACTGTGAAGGTCGTCCTGATGGATATGAATGCACAGCAACCTGTGGACCTGGTTTCAGGTTTACAGATGGACAACAACAGTTGACTTATTCCTGTCAGAATACTGAGCCAAAATCAGACTGGACACCATCTCGTGTTGTTCCTGACTGTGTTACAGAGAATACCAGGGAATCCACCTACGATGTTGTTGCTACAATGACATACAAGACTCAGAGTGCTGAAGTTCCATCTGAATGCTATGATCAGTATATTGCTAATGTTGAACAGAACTATGAAGCTTTGAGTCAGGTCCTGACCAGACGTTGCTCTGCTGGTGGAGTCAACATTCAAGTCAACTTTAAGAAAACAATGATTGGAGATGTAAGAGGTAACAATCTGGATCTAATCTACACTATGATGGTTGACCCAAGCATCTCTCAGCCTAGGATATATGAGCTCTGTGGACAAACCCACTCACTCATCTTTGATCTGACCATTGGTACCAATGAAGTTATTGAAGCTCTCACAAAGGTTGATGTTGGAGAACAGTGTCCAACTTTGACTGCCATGAGTTCTGGAGTATCTCGAGGATTTGCTTGCAGTGAGGGAGAAGTTCTTAATAAGATTGCCTCTTCTCTTGTTCCCCGTTGTCTTGAGTGCCCTGCAGGATTCTTTGCCGAGCAAGGAGAAACAGCTTGCACTAGATGTCCCAAAGGACAATATCAAGATGAAGCAAGACAAGGATCCTGTAAACAATGCCCAGTTGGTAGATGGACTAGGGATGAGGGATCTAAAACTGAAGGAGATTGTGTTCCAGTCTGTGGATATGGAACATACAGCCCAACTGGTCTGGTTCCCTGTCTGGAATGCCCCCGAAGTAGCTTCTCTCAGGAACCCCCAGTTGATGGTTTCAGAGAATGTGCCACCTGCCCTGCTGGTATGTTTACTTTCCAGCCTGGAGCAAACAGTCCTGATTTATGCCAAGAAAAATGCTCTCCTGGATACTACAGTCCTACTGGACTTGCTCCATGTGCTCCTTGTCCTGTTAATCATTTCCAACCTCTTAGTGGACAGAGACAATGCTTCAAGTGCCAGTCTGGAGAGGAAACCCTGACCACTGGAGCAGCAAGTAAGGATGACTGCAATGCTATTGATTGTGATGACGATCTCTGTATGCATGGAGGACTTTGTGTGCCCATCTTTCATAGATCTAAATGCTACTGTCCAGCTGGGTTCGCCGGTCAATATTGTGAGGTTGATGTTGATGAATGTGCTTCAAGACCTTGTTATAATGGAGCTACTTGTGTTGATCTACCTCAGAGCTATAGGTGTGACTGTGCAGAAGGATTTTCCGGTCTTCAATGTCAAGAGGAAGTTTCAGACTGTGTTGAGGGAACCTGCCCAGACAGAGCTATGTGCAAAAACCTGCCTGGTCCAGGAAATTTTGAATGTCTGTGCAGAGATGGTTTTAAGGGAGAGAATTGTGATGTTACTGAAGATCCGTGCTCCGAGAATGGAAACCCTTGTAATAATGGAGGTTCCTGCAAGACCCTGCCACAGGGAAGGTTCACCTGCCAGTGTCCAGAGGGATGGGAGGGAACAGTTTGCGAAAACAATATTGATGATTGTTTAGAGCAGCCATGTTTGTTGGGAGGAAATTGTACCGACCTGGTAAATGACTTTAAATGTGATTGTCCAAATGGGTTTTCTGGTAAAAGATGTGAAGAAAAGGTTGACCTGTGCGTGGATGAACCCTGTGTCCGAGGAATGTGTATAGATAAACTGTTCAGATATGAATGTATCTGTGAGACTGGTTGGACTGGAGCTGATTGTGATATTAATATTGATGACTGTGCCAGCAACCCCTGTGTGAACAATGGTTTATGTGTAGACCAGGTTAATGGGTATACTTGTTCCTGTGAACCTGGATATACAGGTAAAAACTGCCAGCATACCATTGACTATTGTGTGGATGAACCATGTAAGAATGGTGGAACATGCAAGAGCAATCTAGATTCTTTTGTATGTGAATGTAGACCTGGGTTTTCTAGCACACCAACCTGTGAGAACGAAAATGATGAGTGTAGTACTGCGCCCTGTGATCCAACTGGAACGCTACAGTGTCTGGATCTTGATAACAGATATGAATGCAAATGTCGAGACGGATATATTGGAGAATTCTGCCAGACTAATGTGGATGATTGTGCTTCTTCTCCTTGCAGAAATGGTGGAAGATGCCGAGACCTTGTTGGTGATTTTGAGTGCCAGTGTCCAATTGGCTGGGAGGGAAAACGGTGTGAGATTGATGAACAGCGGTGTGATGAATCTACTTGTGAGAATAATGCTCTTTGTGTTAATCTCTTCCAAGATGTGTTCTGTGCTTGTCCCTCTGGAACTGATGGCAAAAGGTGTGAAACTTCTCCTCAGAGATGTATTGGAGATCCTTGTATGAATGGTGGAGCTTGCAAAGACCTTGGCTATGGATTGAATTGCTCCTGCTCTAAGGACTATACTGGAGTTGGTTGTCAGTATGAATATGATGCCTGTGCTGCTAATGCTTGCAAAAATGGTGCTACTTGTATTGATAATGGTGTAGGATACAAGTGTATTTGTCCTGATGGATATGCTGGAGAGAACTGTGATGAAAACATTGATGATTGTGCTCTTGGTAGATGTCCTCCAACTGCTACATGTATTGACCTCACCAATGACTTCTATTGTAAATGCCCCTTTAACCTGACTGGAGAAGACTGTCGAAAACAGATCACAATTAAATATGATCTTCATTTTACAGATGAAAGTAAATCTTCCAGTGCATCTCTAGTTGTTCCCTTTGAACTCGGAACACCTGAGCTATCTATTGCTATGTGGGTTCAGTTTGATACAATTGGAGAAACCGGAACTTACTTTACTCTCTACTCAGTTTCACATGAATACTATCCAATTGATCGTCAGATCCTTCTGCAGGCTCAGAATAGTGGAGTTTATGTCCATCTGTTTGATAATGAAGAACCAGTGTTCCTACAATTCCCATCTTACATTCCAGTTGCTGATGGACAATGGCATCATGTTGCTCTCACCTGGTCTTCCTACACTGGTAATGTAATTCTAACAGCTGACAGTGTAATTGCTGACAAAAAGGAGTTTTATGGATCTGAGCAGATGCTGCCCAAGTATGGGTATGTAACTCTGGGAAGTGAGGAATCAGATGATGGCAGGACAAGGACAGAATCAGGATTTCATGGAAAACTGACCCGTGTCCAGATTTGGGATAGAGCCCTGGACACACAGCTGGAGATCCCTAGACAGGTTAAATCTTGCAGAAACTCACAGGTGTTGTTCCCTGGCTTAATATTAAGATGGGCTGGATATGACAAAACTGTGGGTGGAGTTGAGAGAATTATGCCAAGTGTTTGTGGAGATAGACGTTGTGAGCCTGGATACACTGGACCTGATTGTCAACAGTTAGATCAAGACAAGATCGCTCCTGAGGTACTTTATTGTCCTGGAGATATCTGGGTTGCAACCACCAACGGAACTGCTTTTGTTAACTGGGATGAACCAAGGTTTAGCGATAATGTCAATATTTCCCGACTTCTCCGACCCAGCCTTGCTCCGGGTAATGCCCTTCACTGGGGAACCTATGACATATCTTATATTGCATATGACAACTCTGATAACTCAGTTGATTGTAGTTTCAAGATTTATGTTCTTGAATCGTTTTGCCCACCTCTTGACCCTCCTCAATCTGGATCTCAAATCTGTGATGATTGGGGTCCAGGAGGTAGGTTTAAGGTCTGCAGGATTGAATGCGATGAAGGCATGAAGTTCTCTCAACCTGTTCCCCAGTTCTACACCTGTGGTGCTGAAGGGTTCTGGAGACCAAATCCAAACAAAGACCCTGCTGTTCCTTTTGTTTACCCTGCTTGTTCTGCTGCCAAACCAGCACAGAAGATATACACCATAAAACTTCAATACTTGGCATCTGTACTTTGCAGTAAACAGGGACATGGAGTGCTCAAAAATAAGATTATTTCTGCATTGGAAGACCTCAACAAAGAATGGAGATTCTCAACATGTGACAAGATTAGTGAGAAGGACTGTGAAGGACTTGGAGTCAATATTGATTGTATCAAAAAGGACAGAGTCAAGAGACAGATTGGAGAACAGGAGCAAGCTTATGATCTTGAGATTTCTTTCCCAACCCTGGAAGGAGATGAAGCTGTAAACAGTGATGGGCAAAGGGCTAAGATTGATCAACTCTTACAATCCATCCTTCTTGAGAACACTAATCTTAATGTTGATGAAACTCTTCCTGGCACATTATTGGACAAAACATCTATTTTTCTTGAACCATCCTTCTCTTGTCCACCAGGCTCCGTTGTTGTCGACAGCTCCTGTGTACCTTGTCCAGAGGGGACCTTCTTCAACAGAGGAACCTGTCAGAAGTGCCCTCTAGGCCAGTACAGCAGTAAGCAAGCTCAAATACAGTGCACAACGTGTCCTGAAATTAACGGAAATCCCGGAGTCACACAATCAGAAGCATCTACAAAGCAATCAGACTGTAAGGAGGAGTGCTCGGCTGGAAAATATTATGATGAAGTGACCGGCCTTTGCCGTCCTTGTGGTCATGGTAGATATCAACCTAACTCTGGCAAGTTCTCCTGTATTATGTGCGGCAATGGACTGACAACAAGAACTAAAGAGGTAAAACAAATTTCTTGAGCATTATTTTATCTCTATGATCTTAATGTATTATAATCTTCTTTTTTAGGCAATGACTAAGGATGAATGCAAACCTGAATGTGCTGACGGTCAACAGCTTGACCTTCAGGTAAATTGGATGCTTATTTATCACCAATTATTTGCTATTTGAATGAATATTCAACTTTTATAATAATTCTTTCCTTTGATTTGTCTTACAATTTTTGTTTAATTTTAGGGTGATTGTGTAAGCTGTCCCCTTGGAACCTATAGAAGCCGTGGTATTCAGCTGGCCTGCGCGCGTTGTCCCGCTGGTTTTACAACAGCTAAGGTTGCTAGCTCTGATATATCTGATTGTTCTCTACCTATCTGTTTGAAGGGATCTTATCTCAATGCTACGGTCAACTCTTGCACTCTCTGTCCAAGGGGTTACTATCAGGTTAGTTTAAAAACAAATAATGTGTTTGACTTTTTAAACTTTGTTAAGGAAAATTTTTTAATTTATATTGTTTATTAGGACGAGGAACAACAAACTCAATGTAAGCAGTGTGCATCAGATACATCTACTAAGGAGGAGGGAGCAGTGGATAGCTCTATGTGTACTAACAGGTAACAAACACAATTAAATTGTTAAAAGGGTTTTTAATGTTTTCAAATGTCGTCTTTTATTGTTTCAATTTTTTTTACATCCACCAATATTTGAACTGATTCAGGTGTAAGGTAGCTGGAGGAGAGGAACTATGTGATCGTAATGCAGATTGTCTGTTCCACCCATCAAACAACACGTAAGTTTGAGCTTATCATTTAAGTGTTTAAATTTTAAACTTAAACCCTCATTTAGGAGCTTTAAGTCATCCTTTTAAGATGTGATTTGATTTGATAACAGTTTGAATTTTAAATATAAAATATTAAAACTTTTTTATCATACAATCAAAAATATAAAACTAATAATTTTGCAGGCACAGCTGCCAGTGTAAACTAGGATATGACGGAAATGGACAAGTCGGAGACTGTAGGGATTCATGTGAGGGCAGATGCAGAAATGAGGTAGGTTACCATGAAATGGACAAGTCGGAGATTGTAGGGATTCATGTGAGGGCAGATGCAGAAATGAGGTAGGTTACCATGAAATGGACAAGTCGGAGACTGTAGGGATTCATGTAAGGGCAGATGCAGAACTGAGGTAGGTTACCATGAAATGGACAAGTCGGAGATTGTAGGGATTCATGTGAGGGCAGATGCAGAAATGAGGTAGGTTACCATG
Organism: Eurytemora carolleeae; assembly: GCF_000591075.1. NCBI lineage: Eukaryota > Metazoa > Arthropoda > Copepoda > Calanoida > Temoridae > Eurytemora > Eurytemora carolleeae. The sequence goes on from NW_019396217.1 coordinate 486,943, forward strand.
AAATGGACAAGTCGGAGACTGTAGGGATTCATGTGAGGGCAGATGCAGAAATGAGGTAGGTTACCATGAAATGGACAAGTCGGAGACTGTAGGGATTCATGTGAGGGCAGATGCAGAAATGAGGTAGGTCACAGAGAAAAATTGAGATAGCGGGAGAGATGTATGGGGAGAGAGAAATGTATGTAGGAAAGAAAGAGAAACTAAATTAAAAATGAAAGTAAAGTTTTAAATAATTTTTTCCTAGGGAGAGTGTTTGAAGGATAAATTTGGATCTCCTTACTGCCAGTGTATAGGATCCTTCACTGGACCAAACTGCGAGGAAAAATCTGAGTTTGCATACATTTCAGGAGGTATGAAGCTCATATTATTTAACAATTCTTAACAAATAAATATTTATGATTTAAGTTACCTGATTATTTGAAATAAATATAAAGATCTTAAATGTAGAAAAATATATTATTTTTTAATCAGGTATTGCTGGTGCTGTCATTTTCATTGTTTTGCTCGTACTGCTCATCTGGATGATTTGTGTACGTGCAACTAGAAGGCGCGCACCTGAGAAATCCGGTCTTGGACCTGGTGCAGAGGTCGCTCACAGGTAAACAATAACCCACCCAAAATATTCAAATAGGAAGACGACCCGAGATCAATTTACCAGTGCAACAAACTGAACCGATGCATTTTTTGGTCTTGAACTTATTCTAAAATCTATACATTTGTCTTTCATACTGTGTACTGTTAAATATTCCTTTTAATTACATACATAGCTAATAACTTGTGTTTTTAGTGGAGTAAATTTCTACTATGGAGCCCCTGCCCCCTATGCTGAAAGTATTGCCCCCTCCCACCACAGTACATACGCCCACTATTACGACGATGAAGAGGATGGATGGGATATGCCAAACTTCTACGGAGAAGGATATAACAAGGTAGAAAATCAAAAAAAAATCCGGGGAAAAGTCAAATTCTAAGAAATCCGCGAAAATTTCTACAATTGTATTTTAAAATACACGTTTGTTTTGTTAGGAAGCGAAGATGAACTCGCTGGCTCGATCCAACGCAAGTCTTTATGGAAACAAAGAAGAGCTTTATGACAGGCTTCGTAGGCACGCTTACAACGGGAAGAAAGGTATGCCTAAACTTATAAAACATTTATTTTTTATAGTACTGTTATCTCAAAAAAGGGAATAAAAGTGAATATTTTTTATGGACATTGTAAGCTTTAAGCAAAAATACTTACTTTTTTGTAGATTTAGATATACTTCTAATAGATTGCATAGTTTTTCCTTGCTATTACACATTGTTCTATCTATTAATAGATTCAACACATGCAAAGTTTAAGATTCAATTTTTTATATATTTAGAAAAGAGCAAGACCAGCGCAGCTGAAACCACCAGCGAATCTGATGACGGGAGAAATTAAAATTTAGAATATCCAACAACACAAGAACTTCTCTGCTCTTGGGCAGATAGAAAAAAATACTAGGACTAAACATAACACATCCTGCCCTCATACTCCCGATATGTAATCAAAACCTGCTCAAATCCGCGTCACGTGATGATGTTTTAAATTCTTGATTCCATTTCTACTGATATACCCAGTTTTATTTGTCGACAGTTGACCCCCCGCCTACCAGGCATTATACATTTTAGTTGTAGAGCTAATTATCAGTTTCTGTGTATATATGTAACTCATAGTTATTGTTTTTTATGTTAATAGACCACAGATTGAGTTTAGTTAATTGCTAAACTGATTTAGCATTTTTTTATAATTTATGATTTAAAATCATCAATAACATGCGATCATTCAAAATTAAATTGCACGAATCCTAATTGAAATTGATAAAATCTTGTTTTTTACGTCAACATTTAAAAGATATTTGTCCCGCATTGATCTCTATATTAGGTGAGATATCGTCTTCCTGTACATTATATATTGGCAAATATATTGTTTGCTTTGTAACATTTTAATTCTAATAAAATATCAAAAATGTAAAATTTATTATTTTTTAGTTGAAGTAAATAACACATTCTTTGATAGGGAGCTAGCTTAAGCGTCTATAAAAGAATAAAGCAGTATGAAAAACAAACGTTTATTTTCAACTAACTCAGCTCCTTTTAGATAATTTCCCCTGTAAATTAGTCTTCTTGTTATTCTAATTTTCTATAAATAAATAAAATGGTCAATCATCATCCCATGGGAGTCAGGGCTAAGCTCTCATCAAACCGTACAGATCTGTTCGATATACAGGGTTACCCACACGGGATGAGACTCTAGAGACATTTGTACAGAATTTCTTTAGTCCCTTTTCTTACGTTCAGGGTGCACCCTTGGAGCTTAATCATTTAGTAAAGCATAAAAATGCTAACTTGAAGACAGAAACCAGCATTAAAGCTTCAAATCGACATGTTTTAAGAGTTTTAAATAGTCTTTATCCTTTGGGGTTATAATGATTCTGTAAATAATATCATATTGGATAAATTAAATCAAAGTTTTTCAGAAAGTTTACAGATCGGAATGAAAACGCACAGGCTCACGGAAAAAAACATGCCGTCCTGAATTTTTTATCAAGTGCGATTTTCATGCGTTTTTGCGCAACGCAGAAACGCATGATTTTGCTAAATTATATCATATTTGTGAAATGAATGTTTTTAAGAGAGAGTCGAACCTGTGCATTTGAAACGCACAAACGTTCTTTTTTGAGAATTGAATATTTGTATTTGTTTTCTATAATTTTTGAAGACGTACGGAAAAAAATAACATATAACCCCAATTTTGATTTTAGGGCTATTTACATCTATAGGCACCAAAGAGCTTGGGTCACCATAGGATTTAGCTAGGAATATGTTAAAGTTCAAACACACTGCAAACTAACCAGGAGGAGCAGGTAATATTAATTAATATTATCGGTATACCTTTGCATCCTTGTTGCTCCTCTAGTTTGGATTTTACGCACAAGTATGATAAAAGCGAATTAGGTTACATATTAGCAATTCAAAACAATTTTATTCTTCTCAATAGCTCTTCAAATATAGAAGTTATAATAAAAAACATTGGGGTCTTGGAAACCATAGAATTTAATGATTAGAGGGCTGTGCCTAATAGCCCCCCCCCCCCACCGTATAGACTCTGTTTTAAATACTTCTGAAGGAATATTTTAATAGTTTATTTGAATCATTTACCATTGAAAACGCAAGTTATGCAACAAAATACAAAAATACAAGACCAACTCTTGAATAAATAAATATTTGTTAAAATATACTTTGTAATAAATCAACAAAACAATAATCACATTTTTCGTCAAAAATTTGGCTATTTTCGTTTTAATAAATTATCATAAATATTAACAACATTACAATTATGATTAAATGTGTCATACAAAATAGAAACTTTAAAAGGATTTAATATAAAATAAAATTGTTATGTTTGTATATAAAATTAACCCAAACTTGTTTTTTTGGTGAAAAACGTTGATAAGAGATTAGAGACAGGATTAAGGTAACAAGTAAATTACAAGAGGAAAGGGATTAGGTTTAAGTAGGTTTCAGTTTAAAAATATATATAAATATACACTTATAATTCATATATACAGCTCTAAATTGATTAATATTTACAACAAAAAATATCAAAACACAATTTACATAAATTTACATAAATTTACATAAATTTACATAAAATTACATAAATTTACATTAATACAACATGATTGAACGACTGAAATTCTTCTAGACCTTTCTGTGCGAATTTAAATTTTAACTTAATGAATTTAATGATATGAAGTTTTTATTTAAACTGATTGATATAGTCTTTCTAACTCACAGGAATTATCGTCTATCGCAACCAAACTGAAAACACCATAAAATTGGTTCAACTGTTTCGAAGTTGATATTTTAAACTAAGAAAATATTGGTGTTTTTTTTTTAAAATCAAAAGAAAAAATTTATCATTAAACAATTTGATCTCGCAGTGTTTTATATTGATGCAAGTTCTTTTTGCAAAAATATAAGACAAAAGATATATGGAAAATATAAGATAAAAGATATATGGAAAATATAAGATTATAGATATAAATTGAAAATATAAGATTATAAATAAATTAATAATATAAGATTATGAAGAAATTGAAAGCAAATATATTGGCTCTAGGTTGATAAACCCATAGTTGCAAATTATAAAAAAACATCTTCTTACAAAACATTAATCTTTAATATTTTTAATTTGCTCTTAAAACAAATTTTTATTGAGGATATTTACACTTTTAAAACTGTTCTTAAATTAACATTCCAAGTATTATAAAAAAATAGTTTAAAAATATTTTATTTTTTCTCGGACATTTAGACACTTATTTTGATATTTTATGAAGAATTATAACCAAAGGAATTGAGTTTTTGCCACAACCTCAAATTTTCTAATTTCTATATCTCTGCAACCAGTGGGTTTAACCCTTTCATATTTCAAACTTAGATTATTTGATCTAACAGAATTAATAGTTTGAAATATCTAAGGTCTACGACATTGGGTTGCCAAGATATAGGGATACGAATATTTGAGTTTGTGGCAAAGACTCAGTTCCTTTATGGGAAAATACAGTACATGATTTTGTTTAAATTTTTCAATTTAAAAAACAGTATAGTGCAGTGCACTACAGTGCAAAAATAGTTATAAAGAAAGATTCCCAATTATTTCTCTAATAAAAAATATTACATTTCTCCATAGATTCCACCACTAATATGATATCTGATCCAAACTATTTGCAAAGTATATCGTTTATCTTATTAAAGGTTGATACTGCATTCATTAGAAACATAATAGTCAAGAAATACGTATTTGCATTGTGCCCCAGAGCCCGAATTGTCTTAAACTAACTTAGACGTACTTTGTATGTCTCCGTACTCTACAATGTTTGTCAGCTAGATGTCACCAAAAGTATATTTCAGCACATAATCTAATTTTAATAGGCTTTCCATTTGCTTTCGGCGAGAGAGGTCGTGTTTCAACGTACTTCGGACAGACACAGTCGGTCACGTCATGTTAGCAAAAGGACAAATAAAAGGGTTTCAGCTCCGAGTCGAAAATCTTAAAGTATTGAACAAAAATTCCGAGTTTCCGTAACGGAGTCTGTACCTTTGTGTAGATTTCAATTTTAAGAAATATAAACTCTTTAAGAGAATATAAAAGATGTTATATTTTTTAACAAAAGAATAGTATTGACAAAATGGCCGTACCCCATTCAAGAAACTGGGTTTCCGATACTGGGCTTCATAACGATATCTTGGGCTACACCAGTCCAGTAATCATCGTGGAGGGAGTGGTGGCTGTGTGACTGTGTGCACTGCGCAGCCGCCCCTCCCTCCTTTAATAAACTTATGTACTGTGTACTGCAGTTTTAAAAAGATATACGAGAGAAACATTAAACTCTTTAAATCTTTGTTAACAAAAAAATAACAATTGAGTTGCTTTAAGGAAAATAAACAAACTCAGTGCTGAGTGTTGTTTATATTCCACCCAGAATGTGCAGTAGACTTGTAAACCAAAGGTATGAGAGTTGTACATTCTTTGTTTACGTTTTGTGTTGGAGAAATGTAAAAGCTGTAAAATATGTGTGCAACAGTAAACAACACTACTGTACTGTACTGCACTTTAATCTGTATCATGTACAAGGTTACGTAAAGAGTTTAGTAATTGTTTGGATTCCGCCAGAACCAGATCTGTTTGATGTCGTTCAGCCATTTCATTGAAGAACTTGATTATATCTGTGAAATCCATATTTCTGCAAAATTATTATCTGATTAAATAAATATTTTAAATCGCCGCAATTCTGTTCCCATCAACATCAGGGAATAGGAATAAAGGAAAAGGCGCTGGTCTGGAATGAGAAAGCCAGTCGCACTGCATTGCAGACAAGTTCGGTAAACCTTACACACACACGTTTGGTACAGACACACACACATGACGTTTCCGCCCCCTGATCAACATACGCTTAATCAGTTTGAAAGTTCTTTAGAATTTCAAGGAATGGGGGGGGGACTAAAAGCAAGAGTAATTTCTGTATAAATTTATTTTATTTACCTGTCAAGAATAATATCCCTGTAGGTCTCTACTAGTCCCAGGGCAATGAACAAATAGAAATGCTCAGTTGAAACTCTAAACAAATATTAAATCAACACAAACAAAGAGAGTACATAAACATAAACAATAAACACGATTTATGATGCGAAATATTGTTTTGAATAAAGATATTAACAAAACATATCAAAGAATGTAATTTAAAGATTTTAAGTTGTTTTTTTAAATATCAGTATCTCTGTTTGGTACAAGAAAACAACCAAGAAGAACTAAAAAAAATAATTTGTAAAGACAAGTGGTTTTTAAAATCCATTAATATTCAAACAATGTACATTAACACACACCCGTTTCCACACTCAGGCACGCAAAAGAAAAACGGTATGAAGGAAAATAGAACCGTAAGAACCGAACAAACAAGCAAACCAAAAAAAAACAGTATAAAGGCAATAGAACCGTAAAAATACAACAACAACAGAAACAGTATATGTAAAAATACAACAACAACAGAAACATTATATGTAATAATACAACAACAACATAAACAGTATACGTAAAAATACAACAACAACAAAAACAGTAAAAGTAAACATTTACAATAAAACAAGAAATAAACAAAAAAGTACAAATATTGAAATATACATGTAACAATAAAACAAACAAACAAAAAAACAGCAAAAGGGAAGTGTTATGTAAAATTACAACTAACAACAAAAATATAACAGTATACAGGAAACAGACATTTAAAAATACATTAAACAAACAAACAAAAAACAGTATACAGCTACAGGTAAATAAATATAAACATGTAAAAAAACAGTTTACCAAGCGGTTGCCCAGATAGTTTCCCAAACCAAATAAATATGAACATGTAAAAAAACGGTTTACCTAGCGGCTGCCCAGATATGTTTCCAAACCAAATAAATATGAACATGTAAAAAAACCGGTTTACCTAGCGGCTGTCCAGATAGTTTCCCAAACCAAATAAATATGAACATGTAAAAAAACCGGTTTACCTAGCGGCTGCCCAGATAGTTTCCCAAACCAAATAAACGGAAGAATATTCAAACTCTCGTTTAAAGTCAAGAAGAAACCTAAAATCAGATATAATTAAAATCAAAAGAACGAAAATTATTTTTTATTTATAGAATATTTATAGAAACGATTACCATCTGTAGCAGAAGTAGAAGTGTGAAAAATCGCCATTTTGTTGAATAGTATCATATAGACTCTGATCCAGAACCTAGAATAGTATCATATGGACTCTGATCCAGAACCTAGAATAGTATCATAGGCTCTGATCCAGAACCTAGAATAGTATCATATGGACTCTGATCCAGAACCTAGAATAGTATCACATAGGCTCTGATCCAGAACCTAGAATAGTATCATATAGACTCTGATCCAGAACCTAGAATAGTATCATATAGGCTCTGATCCAAACCTAGAATAGTATCATATAGAATCTGATCCAGAACCTAGAATAGTATTATATAGGCTCTGATCCAGAACCTAGAATAGTATCATATAGGCTCTGATCCAGAACCTAGAATAGTATCATATAGGCTCTGATCCAGAACCTAGAATAGTATCATGTAGGCTCTGATCCAGAACCTAGAAATAAAATTTTAAGACGATATTTCACCTCAAATAACTTCCTTCGCAAAATACAATAGAATTAAATCAGCTTGTTTCCTTTCATCGTAATTATATTTCACATTCAAGAACCCGGGGTGATTCATTTGGTGTACTGTACTGCATGTAAAAGTCGGTACAATACTTAAATATTAAAGTCCTAGATAATGTATTTCAATGAATCAATTATTTTGTTGGGATAATCGGATTAGGATTCAGGATTTAGTTCAGAGAACAAAATTTTAACAAATATCTTCTGTGAAAAATTTTGTCAAGGTTGAAAAATAACTTTAAAAATCTTTTAAAGGAATTGAGTTTTTGTCACAAACTCTGATTTTCTTATCCCTATATCTTTACATTTGAATGTTGTAGAACTTAGATATTTCAAACTATGAATCATTTTAGATCAAATAACGATAGTTTGAAATATCAAAGGTTTACACCATCAGGTTGAAAAGAAATAGCGATTGTAAAATCATAATTTGTGGCAAAAACTCAGTTCCTTTGATTTCAGTCAATAGGATTGTTTACCGATTATAGTTCGCTACCTTTCTTTCTAAATACTGTACAACTAGTTCGAAATTACATGAATTATTTGTTTTAAGATTAATAAGAACGAAAATTAAATATTTTTCGAACGGTTTTTTTATTGTTACATATCGATATCAGAATAGATTAGTATTTATCTTATTACACTGTGATTCTCACGAACTTAATATTTCAACAAATTAAAGTTCTTCTTTTTCATTTTTTCAAACGTATTTAATGGAATGAATTTATGATTATAAAAATATCTAATAAAAACCTGCATCAGAGCTCTCATATTTCCAAAATTTGAATCCATGGCTTCTCCTGTTGGAAAATTTCTAAAAACAGAGGTTTAAAAATAATGTAACTTAATATACTAAAAATTAAAAGAACTCAACTCTCGAGCCACTATTTTATAATCTTAATATTTTTGCAGCCTGCATGATGGCGAATACATTTAAATATTTAAATTTTCACAAATATATCTAGTTTACAACATCAGGTTTTAGAATAGAGATTTTATAGTTATAAGAAATGGGATGTTTTTAGTGTTTGCAGTATACAGGGTGACCCACAAAGGATGAGACTGCAATGACGACCCAAAACTCTAAAAATATGACGATTTAAAGCTAGAGTTTTAGTTTCTGCATTTAATTGAGTATTTTAATTGTTTACTAGGTGATTAAGCACAGAAAAAAGTCAGTTTTGGCTTACAAGGAAACCTAAATGCAAGCACGGGCAGCCGTAGTTCACTTGAATTTCCGAGCCGGGTCAACCTTTCCGGTCCCAGTTTGTACTGTATCGCCCGGACATTGGTTAAATAAAGCAGACACTCAATAGGACTAATCAGTGCAACAAGGTTGACGGGGTCAGACTTTTGGTTGAATTTACTTTTACGAAAGGGTCGGGGGCGTGTAAGAAAACGGACTAAACAAATTCCGTACAATCGTCTCTGAAGTCTCATCATTTGTGAGTAACCCTGTACATAAGGATGATCGATTGATTGATTGATAACAAATGACTTACTTGATCATCCTCTTCATAAGAGTGGTAAAGCAGGAGTACACGATCGCTTCGTCGTCAATAACGACAAGAAGAGGAGCGACAAGGTCGCACATTCCCTAAACAGTTCGTAAAATCAGTTCCTAGTTTGTAATTTTTTTAGTTTTAGAAAAAAACCTAGAATGAGGCATGCATGAAAATTTTCCAGAGAAAAAAATATTTTGGGTAAAAAATCACCCTCTGAAATTATTCAAATATTTTTTTTAAATGTATTTTAAATGAAACTGCCGGGGCCGGGGGGGGGGATGAATCCTCATTTGAAAATAGAATTAAAGGAGCTAGCTATATTTGCCCGGGGGGGGGACGTTCAGGGGAAAGCCCCGCCCCACACTTAACCAACTGTAGCGTAGACCTTAAATAGAGGTGAATTGCATTAATTTGAATTAAAGAAGTGGATAAAAAAAAGTCTTAAGACTGATGGAAGTGAATAAAAAGGTTTTGAAGAATGAATATGTATAATTGAAGGAATGAATATGTACATTTGAAGGAATGAATAGAAAACGAAGATAAATGAATACAGATTTTAAGAATGAATAGGACTGGTCCAAAGTGAAAACAGGAGCTAATTATTTATGTTTCAGTCCTGATTAAAGGGATAAAAAGGTATGCTGATATAAATGAATAGATTTATGAATAGAACTGATTAAAGAAATTAATATGAAGGTATTACAAGATGAATAAAAAGGAATGAACAAGTATTAAAAGATGAATAAAAAGGAATGAATAGGAAATACAAGATGAATAAAAAGGATTAATTAAAGGAATGAATAAGTAGAATAGAATAAGATGAATGAATAGGTATTACAAGATGAATAAAAAGGAATGAACAAGTATTACAAGATGAATAAAAAGGAATGAATAGGTATTACAAGATGAATCAATAAGCATAATAAGATGAATAAAAAGGAATGAATAAGTATTTCAAGATGAATAAAAAGGATTAAGTAAAGGAATCAATAAGCATAATAAGATGAATAAAAAGGAATGAATAGGTATTACAAGATGAATAAAAAGGAATGAATAGGTATTACAAGATGAATAAAAAGGAATGAATAGGTATTACAAGATGAATAAAAGGAATGAATAAGTATTTCAAGATGAATAAAAAGGATTAATTAAAGGAATCAATAAGCATAATAAGATGAATAAAAAGGAATGAATAGGTATTACAAGATGAATAAAAAGGAATGAACAAGTATTACAAGATGAATAAAAAGGAATGAATAGGTATTACAAGATGAATGAATAGGAATGAATATGTATTACAAGATGAATAAAAAGGAATGAATAGTTATTACAAGATGAATAAAAAGGAATGAATAAGTATTACAAGATGAATATAAAAGAATAAATAAGTAGAATCAGATGAATAAAAAGGAATGAATAGGAATTACAAGCTGAATAAAAAGTATTAATTAAAGGAATGAATAAGTAGAATAAGATTAATGAAAAGGATTGAATATGTATTACAAGATGAATAAAAAGGATTAATTAAAGGAATGAATAAGTAGAATAAGATGAATGAAAAGGAATGAATAGGTATTACAAGATGAATAAAAAGGATTAATTAAAGAATCAATAAGCATAATAAGATGAATGAAAAGAAGGAATGAATAGGTATTACAAGATGAATAAAAAGGAATGAATAGGTATTACAAGATGAATGAATAGGTATGAGTAGGTATTACAAGATTAATGAATAGGAATGAGTAGGTATTACAAGATGAATGAATAGGACTATTCGAAAGTTTGTAGTGAAGCATATTGTGTTTTTGTTTTGTTTACTGGGATTTTCACTCATTTATGTTTGTTTGAGGTTTAAACTAAAAAAACAAGTAAATACGTAAAACTTAAAACAATAAACATATTTTTTTCAAAAATACAGAAAGGTCTAGGATACGGGTAAATAATTGATAAATTAAAATTTTTCATTTAATATAAAACGGGCATTTTGTTAATCTTCCTACATATGCACACTGTCCGCGGGACAATTTAGTTTTAATTTCACAAATTATATATTTTACAAACAGAAATTTTATTTAATTTAAAATTTGAAAATTAACAGCAAATATTTAATCTTAATAAAAGATATTTTTAAAAAATCTAACTAAACAATCAAAAAACCACGACCTCTACAATAAAAATGAATAGTCTGAATAAGCATAACGCATATAAGGGAGAATGAATTGACCCGGCCGTCCCACCATATGATTTTACAATATACATGCTTTTAAAAGTTTTAATAGGCCGTCTTTTAATTTTTCAAATGTGGTTGTGTACTATACCATATTAGATAAAACCAATTTATTATATTATAAAAGAATACACTCGTATTGCTAATATTTTTGCATCCCAAAAAAATGTATTTGTTTGCGTTATTCAGCCTGATTTGTCCCTGTTTACAATACTGAATACATGTACGAGGGATTTGTATGATAGGGCGGGCCGGGTCGATTTCCTCTCCCTTATATTCTATACTCCTTGGCATTACATAAAAGAGAAAACATGTGAGAGAGGAGATTTTATTTATTCTGCAGGATTCTCTTTTCTGGAGAAAATACAGACAATCAGTCATTATTTTAGACATTTGCAATTCCTGAACAATTGTTTTCTACAAATAAAAAACTTTTAAAAACTTTTTAAGAAACCGGATATTTAGAAGAAAGAAATGGAGCAGAAAACATAAAAAACAAATTTTAGATAAATAAATAAACAAATTTAAGAATAAATGTATTTACAAATGAATACATGAATTGATGAATAATGAGTCAAACATTTATTCATAATGAATGAAAAATTAATAAATGAATGAAAGGATGAATGAATAAATAATTGAAAGAATGAATGAATGAATATCTACCTGCATATAACCGTCTTCAAGGTTTTCCCAGACGTATGTAGTAATCACATTTCTAAGTTTCTCCAGGTTGATTGGTTGGCTGAAGTATTCAAGGTTCCTGGAGAACAATAATATCTCTCAAGGTTTACTTTTTTATCAAAAGAACTAGAATGCCAGTTTACCAGAACAAAAAAAAACGATAAAAGAGATTGATCAATCAGAGGAAATGGTATTAACGCTCTACTTAAGATTGGTCTTCTCTAGGGATCATTTGGTTTCTTGCCTTTTTATTCGCATATATCTACGAGATCACAACCTTTCTTTTAAAGGGACTGTATTTGGAATTTTAATATGCCCTTCATTAAAGAGGCGCATGCACCCTTGAAACCTTGATCTGATAACTATGCGAATTTATAATTTGAAAAGTCTTAAATTCATATAATTTCTTCATTGTTTATGAAACTAGAAATGTGCAAGTCACTTCTGTAGAGAAACGGCAAATGAAATTAAATAGTTTTCATGAATAAAAACATAAATGTCTAATTCATACTTGATAAGACAAAACATTTAAAGGGTACTGCTGTGAATCGGACGTACCGCTTTTTTAAAAATAAACAGTTATTTGAAAATATGTTTACTGTCCCTCTAAATCTTATTATTAAGGTAATGTGATGCAGCTAGAACTGACAAGTGGTGCCGAGTACAGCAAATGGCTACAGAGCCTCAACATAAAATTAAATTAAAATTTTGAAAGAGAAGAGTGAAGTTTAAGTTGAAAGGCTGAAACATATTAGAAAAGTGTCAGATGCGGGTTTTAAAGTTTAAAATAGGATTAAAGAAAAGTTAAAAATAAATGATATATAATTTGTTCCTGTCACATCTTGCAACATCCTTTTCTATTCTGTGCAGATTCAAACCAAACTTCTCCAATATCTCCTAAACAGAGAAATATGAATACAATGAGAAGTATAGATTCAAACCAAACTTCTCCAATATCTCCTAAACAGAGAAATATAAATACAATGAGAAGTATAGATTCAAACCAAACTTCTCCAATATCTCCTAAACAGAGAAATATAAATACAAAGAGAAGTATAGATTCAAACCAAACTTCTCCAATATCTCCTAAACAGAGAAATATGAATACAATGAGAAGTATAGATTCAAACTTAACCCCTCCAATATCTCCTTAACAGAGAAATATGAATACAATGAGAAGTATAGATTTAAACCAAACTTCTCCAATATCTCCTAAACAGTGAAATATGAATACAATGAGAAGTATAGATTTAAACCAAACTTCTCCAATATCTCCTAAACAGAGAAATATGAACACAATGAGAAGTATAGATTCAAACCAAACTTCTCCAATATCTCCTAAACAGAGAAATATGCATGCAATGAGAAGTATAGATTCAAACCAAACTTCTCCAATATCTCTTAAACAGAGAAATATGAATACAATGAGAAGTATAGATTCAAACCAAACTTCTCCAATATCTCCTAAACAGAGAAATATGAATACAATGAGAAGTATAGATTCAAACCAAACTTCTCCAATATCTCCTAAACAGAGAAATATGAATACAATGAGACGTATAGATTCAAACCAAACTTCTCCAATATCTCCTAAACAGAGAAATATGAACACAATGAGAAGTATAGATTCAAACCAAACTTCTCTAATATCTCCTAAATATCTTTTCTCTAAGAGATGATATTTTATTCAATTAATATATTTTTCTATATTTTACCATTGTATAGGTTCCACCCTCTGAGCTGGCTGGGGAGGGGCAGAGGGATACTGGGGAGGGGGCCGCCAACAAATCATCCCTAAACATAATACTCATTTATTTGGACAAATATTAATAAAAATAATTTCCAAGAAAAGATATTGTTTCATGAAAGTACTTACTTCTAAATTCTTCTAATAATCTAAAGATAAATGAGATAATATAATATTATATTTATAATGAAGTAGGTGTATTAAGAGCTCTCAAGGGGCGTACTCTGTACAGAAAGGGGGAAGTGTCTTACAGAAAGCTCAATTTTTTTATTTTTACTCTTAAAAACCTAAGAGCACATACATTCTAGATATGAAAAGTGCTTGTTTTTAGCTGCTTGAGTTTAAAAGGGAGTAATGGGCGAAACACTGCTCGATTTTTACGTAAGCGCGTGCACATCTTGGTCCGTCGTCTTCAGTAGTTTTTAAGTCTTATTCTTTGTGAATAACCTTGTGTACAAAACCTGAAATCACAGCTGAGATTCATGATGTTTCTTGTAATCTCCTGGATCTCAGAACCACACACACTGTGTTCATCACTCTCACTTCTGGAGATCAGCCTAGCTTCTAGTTTACCCTCTACATCAAATAAAACATGGATTACATTCAAAATTTTCACAAATTACTAACTCTATTTTGAGACAATAAAGATAAAAGTGATTTGAGACTACAGAGTGAAAAACTATCGAGGAAAAAAACTTTTCTGATTTAATTACATTTTAACTTTGGAGTAATTTCAAACCGTCGTTTGGGAATTTAGAAATATCTCTAATTATAAAATTTTCACAATTTCTCAATATTTGTCTAAACAGTTGTCTTGGAAGTCTCAGTCTTGTTTGGTAAATTCTATATGTATATCCTACATTATGCCGTTTTATGATTGAACAAGAATTGTATAAACTTGTTTTAAAATAGTTTTATTTCACGTTATCATAATAAAATCATGTAAAAGTAATAGTAAAATACTCCCTTCCTTAAACTTACATTTAAAAAACTATTCAAATTGCTAAGATTTTAAATATGGATGAAAACCGGTTTTTGTTTGTTTATTTACCTGGAGGAGTAGAATCCGGATTTCCGCTGTCAATACTAGGAGTAGTAATCTTGAAACCGAATCCTTGATCATGATTAGCTCGGCTCAATTTTCGCGGATTACCTAAATCAAAAAATATCTTTGTTTTTTTTTCGAGAAACAGAAAAGTTAAGTTTTGACTATAAAAAATCCAATGAACATGAGGTACAGGAATTGTGCGATTTAAGAAGGCCAAATTCATTTAATAAGGGATTTAAAAATTACTAATAAAACAATTTGCTTTGCAACAACATCAAATATAATTAATTATTATTTTAACGTCGTCTTCCTGATTCTATAAACTTATTTATATCTGATGCATTTATACCAACAAGGACCCTGGGGGGAGACGTTCCTGGAATTTTCCTGTTTGTGTACACTTATATTTTTGGTAGATTTTGCTGAATTTACCTAAACGATATCCATCGAATCCATCTCCATCATACTTGTTCTCAATAGAATATGTTTCATCTTCATCGTTTAAGTCTTCTATACCTAGACAGATGTATTTTTTAAATATTTATAATTAAGAATTCCATTTTTTAAATAGGAAAATGTCGTGTAAAAAAATATGTTTATAGTGAGAAACCCTTGAATCAGTTGAAGAGTTTTAAAACAACTAAAAATCTGTAAGAAAGGCTAAATTTGTGTTACTTTGTTTATGATTTGAAGACTTTATTTTGGAAAAAATCTGTTAGATGAAAAACATTTGTAAATAGTTTGTTGTTTTCTTAGTAAAATTTGCAAAAAAAAATTATGTTATTTTGAAAACTAAATAATGCATTTTTAATCTTTAATTTTTATTTATTTTAATTTTCTGCACATCAAAATTTCCCTTATATTAAAAATAAAACTTCGAACGCCAAAAAATATACAGGGTGTCCCAAAAACATGGGAATTCAGTGACGAATTCGATATCGTCTTTTTAACTAATTCTTTGATTTAGTATAGTGATACCTACTGAGAAAGCTGTAATATGTAAGAGTTTCGTCTGCTATGTTCACATTTGTTTGTTTATGTTTTGACTGCATACGGTTGTACTTAGTAAAACAAGAAAATTGCAGTATACAAACAGAGTAAACTTGTCCGTCTTCACTGTTCATCTTGTGGAGACATGATAGACACATCTTTACAGTCTTTTACCCTTTTCATAAAATAAGCTCTAGCAGACATAATAATATTATGGCTTTTGAAATTAGGTATTACAATGCTAATTCATAACAAAGACGATATCAAATTCGTCACTGAATTCCCATGTTTTTTGGGACACCCTGTATGTTTTAAAGATTTTCTGAAGTCTTTTTAAACGATATCAGAAGTTTACATCAAGATTGTATTTAATTAAAAGTATTTTTTACTTTTTACTTTTATTTATTTAGCTTTTGTTAATACTTATCCGATAATTAAAATATAATTTTACCCTCATCTGATGCTGATACTAGAATAGGATCCCGTTTTCCAGCTCTAGGTTTAAATAAAATATTAATGCCAGTCATGCTGGAATATATTTCACATTAGGACCGACCCTGCTGGAATATATTTCACATTAGGACCGGCCCTGCTGGAATATATTTCACATTAGGACCGACCCTGCTGGAATATATTTCACATTAGGACCGACCCTGCTGGAATACATTTCACATTAGGACCGACCCTGCTGGAATATATTTCACATTAGGACCGACCCTGCAGGAATATATTTCACATTAGGACCGACCCTGCAAGAATATGTTTCACATTAGGAACGACCCTGCTGGAATATGTTTCACATTAGGACCTTGCATCATTGCATGCTAGAATATAATAAACATTAGACCCTGCTCAACCAAAAGATAAAAAAAAATATGATATAATTGAAAACATGATATCCATTAAAGAAATAACATGTCATCTTATAAAATCTGAAAAGGGGAAAAAATATTTATTATTTCTCTTTTCATTTTTTTTAATTCAATTTTTTTAAATGGCACGGGCAACGCCGGGCACTTCAGCTAGTGATAAAAACCTTTTATTTTCCGTGTGAGATCTAGGTCCAGAGTTTTCAGAATCCTCGGACACACGTGATCTAGAAGAAATAAGTCTATTATGATCTAGAAGAAATAAGTCTATGATAATCTAGAAGAAAAAACTTTAGAATGATCTTTGTAGAAGAAAAAAGTCTAGAATGATCTAAAAGAAACCAATTTTATTAGGTATATAACATCGTGATTTAGGTATATAACAACGTATTAAACTACACCTGATATAGGGATAGTTATTAATGAATCAAAAAGCTTATTTTAATAATAATATTCATTGATTTAAAACTATTTTTTACATACAAACATCATTTAAAACAAAATTTTTTGCATGTGTACTTCAGCTTCATCAGATAATATTATGTAAGATACAGTAAAAGATTAATGTACTGTACGTATCCATGTTAGTAGTCGGATAAATTGTGTTCCTTGAAGGACTTTTAGAAAAGATTTCTAGAAAATTCTTCTAGAAAATTCTTTAACCTGGAAGTTGAAGATTGTTCTGTAACTTCAGTAATTGTTGATGGCCGATCAGGCGTTTCAGATAGATCTAGGATATAAAGTTTCAGATATATATAGAATATCAGTAGTTTCAGATAGATCTAGGATATAAAGAGTTTCAGATAGATCTAGGATATAAAGAGTTTCAGATAGATCTAGGACATCAGGAGTTTCAGATCGATCTAGGATATCAGGACTTTCAGATAGATATAGGATATCAGGAGTTAAAGATAGATCTAGGATATCAGGACTTTCAGATAGATCTAGGATATGAGGAGTTTCAAAAAGATCTAGGATATTAGGAGTTTCAAATAGACCTAGGATACAAGGATTTCAGATAGATCTAGGATTTCAGAAGTTTCAGATAGATATAGGATATCAGGAGTTTCAGATAGATCTAGGATACGAAAAGTTTCAAATATATCTAAGATATCAGGAGTTTCAGATATATATAGGATATCAGGAGTTTCAAATAGATCTAGGATATCAGGAGTTTCAGATAGATCTAGGATACCAAGAGTTTCAGATAGATATAGGATATCAAGAGTTTCAGATACATCTAGGAAATCAGGAGTTTCAGAGAGTTCCATGATATCCAGGTGGTTGAGATGGATCTAAGATATTATCAAATCTTATAATTTTAAAGAGCTACATCATCATTTTCTCAAAGATACTGGGTGATCCAAAAAATATTAGGCTTAAGAGACAAGTGTTAAACTTATTAACAGTAGTCGTATAAATCAAAATAATAAAGCCGAATCTCGAATCTCGATTTCATTTATTGATTTCTACCGAGCTCTCAAACAGCGTGGATGAATAAAAAACGCGACAAAGAGAAGCTTTTAATTAAAAACTTCTCTTTGTTTACTTGTAAACTTGTAAAATCAAAAATTTGGCTGGAAAAGTCGTTTTCATTGTAATGATACAAACGCCGACCAATGTCTCCTAAATAATTGTTTGCTATCACTAAAACTTGGTTTAAGTTATTATCCTATGTGGGTAACCTTTACAAAATATAAAAATAAGAACGTTTTTAAAATTTGAAACTTTATATTTACCATGTGCATCAACAGATTCAAAAACATCATTTGGCATTCCATAACTTGAAGTACTGTCAGATCTTTCTTTCAATTGTCCATTTACTCTACAAAATAATACTGTTAAAATATAAACATCATTTGGCATTCCATAACTTGAAGTACTGTCCGATCTTTCTTTCAGTTGTCCATTTACTCTACAAAATAATACTGTTAAAATATAAACATTATTTGGCATTCCATAACTTGAAGTACTGTCCGATCTTTCTTTCAGTTGTCCATTTACTCTACAAAATAATACTGTTAGAATATATAAACATTATTTGGCATTCCATAACTTGAAGTACTGTCAGATCTTTCTTTCAATTGTCCATTTACTCTACAAAATAATACTGTTAGAATATAAACATCATTATTTGGCATTCCATAACTTGAAGTACTGTCAGATCTTTCTTTCAATTGTCCATTTACTCTACAAAATAATACTGTTAGAATATAAACATCATCATTTATAGTAATATCTTTAAAAGTCAACACTCTGTTATTTATAAAAAAAATGATTGATCGATTAATTGATTTATACGACCTAGCAATATTTGCGGCATTTATCTCCCTATCCTGCTGAAGAACAATGGCTTCCAGCGCACCCCACTCAGAGATTTTTCTCTCGTATTCAGATTGAATTGCTCTGAAAGTACAGAAAATGAAAATAAAACTGAATAGTTTCTGCTTAAAAAAAGAGATTATTTTTCTCTCTTCAGGAAAGTAATGATGATGTTTTTTGTAAAGGTTTCTCAGAATTAATTTAGTGCAGAATAAAGTATTAACAAAGAATTTCAGTGGTTTAAACCAGCGAACTGTATCACGAGTTCCCTAATTTTGAAAGATAGAACTTTCAATTTAATCCCAAGAAAGCTATCTTATTAGTTAACATATAATTTCAATATTGTTCTGATGAAATCCATTTTTTGTTTTAGAAAAAACTCCCATATTGTTAGAATGAAAAAAGCTATTTTTTTTAAATCTATTTAATTTCTTCTTTACATTTGGTTCTTTTGTAAAATTATAACTTAAAATCAGCTGGTAAAACAAAACAAAAAAGAGGTTAAAAGGTTACTCCAATATTAACTATGGGACAGAAAATGAATTACCCGTCTTTAATGTGAACTTGTTGACTTGTAAAGTTCCAGTTCAGATGACCCAACAGATATGGCCAAACCTCTTTTCTAAAATATTACCCAACATGTTTTTTTGACAAATTGGGTAGATGTGTGTTCATAAAATGTAATATGAAAAACTAAAGTACATCAAAATCAATCTTATTATCAATTTCATTTAGTAATTTTCGGCACTTCGAATTCACTTTTTCTAATAAGAATAAAGAATTGAACCCTGCAAGCCTACTATTAGTATGGTAATAAATTCTAGAACAAAAGTGGTAAAAATAAAAAAAAGTTAGCTTTTATTTATCATGAAATATTCGAAATATGAGGAGAATGGGAAAAATGCTTCATATAAAAATGTCAGAATGTTTCATAAGCATTTCCTCAATATCCGAGATTTTCACCTATTTTTCATATTGCTTTTTTTCCTTTTTTACCCCCCTCCCCTCCCCCCACAACCACCAGTATCGAGAGGGAAAACATTTCCAATGGTTTAGAGAACAAATATTTATTTTCCAATTACATACAATCCAGATTATTGATTAATTAATTGATTGATTGAATGAATTTAATCTAGACCTAAATATAAACTATATAAACTATAATACCTCAACTCATGTTCCATCCCACCATTGTAGATCAGTCTAAAAATCATATATTTTATTAGACCATTCATAAAACAGAAACTTTTTTCAGACGGTTACTACATTAATGTAAAAATTTCCTCTAAGACTTTTTTAAACTCTTTAAAACTCTTTGTAACTCTCTATAGCTTTGTGAAACCCTATGTAACTCACTGAAACTCTCCGGAACTTTTTGAACCTCTCTGGAACATTTTGAAACTCTTTAAACTTTATTAAATTCTTTGGAACTCTTTAAAAATCCTTTGCAATTATCTGAAACTCTTTTAACTGTCGGGGCCTCCATATCAAATCACCCTGCCTAATGGGGGCTATCATTTCTTTGTAAATCATGTATTTAAGCAATCGACCTGTAAATTTTATTTTGAATGTGAGTTGACCCTAAACCCTGTAGCTTGAAACCAGTCCACGCTTCTACGGTCAACCCGTCAGATTCAGACTCACTGGGATCAAACCCAGGTAATACTAGACCTTAACATTAGAAGATTAGATTAATGGATAGTTGGATAGTTACAATACAAAATTAAATGCTTTTATTTGATTGAGCTGTAAGTATTTATTTTATATTATTGGTAAGATTGATAGATTTTAGAAGGATAGTTTAATTAATAATTGTATAGTTAGATTACACAATAAAGAACCGAAGGCTGGAGAAGGTAGTTTTGATTTTTTCACATGTAGAAGAAAAGCAAATTTATGATTGTTCTTCTCAATATCTCTTTAATACGTAATAAGAGAAGGTATGGATAAGTGTAATTTTCTTTATTTTAAAGTGATTTTATTTGATTCATGATAAATGTTATATAATTTAGATTTTTAAATAGATAGAAATTCAGAAAATTTCAAAATGTTGGATTTAGCAGAAAGTTAAACAATTAATATTTGGAAAATTTAATTGCACATTTAGATAATTATTTAGTAGAGTATCTATTGAAATAACTTTTTAGAAAACTACATAGATAATCACTATTATTAAATGTATTTAATAAAAACTTAATTAGATAGTGACCATCAAGTTTCAAGCAGAAAACAATATCCGTAATATACTGTTATAAAGAATATTCATCAATATTTTTTCAAAAAAATGTTCAGGTCAGTTTTAAATTTCCTTTTTTTAACTGACCTATGAACTCGTTTCAAATGCTAGAATTAAATGCAAATGTGTTCGTTTGTGTGATCTTACTTTTAGCACTTAGAGAGTTGTAACAACAATGTTACACCCCTGCCCATCCACAAGGATAACCAAGGATATATGGCATTCAATTGCATATCCATCAAATTAACAGTTTTGGTCATTTAGTTATTTAACTCTTTTTACACTTACATTATTATGAATGAAAGTATAGCTGTTAAAATATTATAAAAGAGGAAAGTTTTCTTCCCTTGAGGAAAATAAAAGTGCCAACTTGACATTATTATTTACTCCATTCTATAAACCACTTGAACCCAACAAAGTTCATCAAAAACAAATATTTTTACCTTAAATCTATGCTATTTAACACGGGCGTTATACAAATCATTTTCGCCTTTCAATACGAAATTAACATTCACCACCCACCCTCCCCCCCTTGAAGACGCATTTGATTCTATATAGTTACCTGAAAGATGGGTTCTGACAGTTTTCATGTGGCGACAGTGCGCTAACCAGCCATAGAAAGCCCGCGAAATCAGCTGATTTTTCATTGTGCGGCAAAGTCCCTGGATTTTAACGCGGAATTGTACAATTGGAGTTCAAGGATAAGTTTATTTGTTCAAAATTATTAAAATCATTATTATTTAAATTATCTAAAATTGAAAGTATGACAAAAAGGATTGTTCATGGTACTGAACTGGACTTAAATAAATTAATAATTTTGTTAAATCTTTGTTGACATTGAAAATCCATGAATAAGAATTGTACAGTGTACATTGTACAATTTTTTCCTTGATAGGGGTGCTGGGACTAGGAGTACTCTGAGAGCTTTCCGAAAGATATCTTAATTAATTCTTGCTATCAAAATGAAAGTTTGAACAGTTTTTCATCCAAACCATGTTACTTCGTAAAAAGTAGAAAAACTTAAGGAATGAAAAATGAATCTATATCCTCGAGAAAACCAGTTATAACTTTATGATATCAATTATTAGGATTAAGAATAGGATTTATAAAAAAAAAATGAGTATTTTTGACGAGCTTTAAATAAAGTAATACAAATTGTTAGTTGACAAGATTATTTCCTAGTGTAATCATCAGGCGATATCTAATAAAAAATCATTCTTTAATTTTCAACTTAAATAAATAGCTAGGATATATTTTATAAAACAATTTTATAGAATTATTTAAATCAAAGTTAGCATTTTATCCTAAAACTATTTCAACCTTATGTAAATGAGAATATATCTATGGGTTTAATATTTATTCAGTGTGACTTGCCAAACGACTTGACCAAATTGTCTGAAATATTTGCTGAAACCCATAGACAAAAAAAATCTAAAAACTGCACCATGTTCATCGTTCATATCCATAATTTTATAATCAAGCGTGGACAAAAAAAGGCAGGAGTAACTGGGACTATGAATTATAATATAAACCTGGACAACGCTAGTTATTATTAAAGTGAAAAAAAAAAATTTAACCACAAATGTGTATATGTAAGATAAATGGAGTTTTCTATCTACACTTTAACAAA
The DNA here is from genome assembly GCF_000591075.1 of Eurytemora carolleeae. Lineage (NCBI taxonomy): Eukaryota > Metazoa > Arthropoda > Copepoda > Calanoida > Temoridae > Eurytemora > Eurytemora carolleeae. The sequence continues at coordinate 509,952 of NW_019396217.1, forward strand.
CTAGATGATTAGTTCTTAGAAAGCGGAAATGTGTTATCCAATATTTTAATTAAAATAATGAAAAAAGTTAACAAAAAAAATTAAAAATTTTAAAAATTAATCTAGCTTTTTAATTATGTTTAATAAAAAAGAGAAACATGTATTGATTTCTGTGTCAGTAAAAAACATGATGAAATATCGCAAACACTCCCTTTAAAAACTATTATATTGTATTTATCATTGGCGTAAACATAACATTTTCAAATAACTGTCACCAAGCTGGAAATTAACTACCTGGAGCCTGGAGGGTAGATAAATGACAAATACAAAAAGTATGAATTTCAAAAAGTGTTAGGTCATCAATTTTAATTGAAAAGAATAGCCATATGCTCGGAAAATTTAATTTGAAAAAATAGAAATTAGGTTATTAAAAATATTGAATGAGAATGATAAAAAAGTTGAGAATGTTTTCCTTGTATTCATTATTTTCTGTTTCAACCTCAGATTCAAGCATATAAGTATGTGCCGGCAAGCTCTGCATTTTCTAAACAAATAAAACCAATTTTAATCTATATATATACGTGCTTGTCTGTTTATCTGTATGTCTGTTTGTATCCAATTAACGTCAAAACGGCTAAACCGATCAGGCCCAAATTTTGTGTGGGGGTTTACCCAAGAAAGGTTTGATCAAAATTTCAAAAATTTGCCTCAAACTAAATTTGATTTTCATTAAGTTTGAAAATTCACAAAATATATCTTATAAAATCCGCAAACTTTTTTTTGGGTTTTGTATCACAATGTATACAAAGAGAAAATGTTCACAATTAAAACAGGAGAGAAGGGCGCGAAGCGCCCTAAAGCCTAGTTAGTCAAAAAAATTTAAAAATCCTCTTTTCTTTTTAAAAATGGTTTATTCCTTCCAAAAATAATACTTTTTTCTATTTGTAATGTACACGTTTTAAGTTTTCTATTTGTCAGCATGTAAATATTATTAGTTATGAATTTCAGAGGATTTTAGGTGGAAATTAAATACAGTTAATTTCATTAAATACATATTCAAGGCACTTAAACATTCAAACCCGATTAAGTTTCAAATATTTTTCCGTAGTGTAAGGCAAGTTTTGTGTAGTGTAAAGCAAGTTTTGTGTAGTGTAAGGCAAGTTTTATGTAGTGTAAGGCAAGTTTTTTGTAGTGTAAGGCAAGTTTTGTGTAGCGTAAGGCAAGTTTTGTGTAGTGTAAGGCAAGTTTTGTGTAGTGTAAAGCAAGTTTTTTGTAGTTTTAGGCAAGTTTTGTGTAGTGTAAGGCAAGTTTTGTGTAGTGTAAGGCAAGTTTTGTTTAGCGTAAGGCAAGTTTTGTGTAGTGTAAGGCAAGTTTTGTGTAGAGTAAGGCAAGTTTTGTGTAGCGTAAGGCAAGTTTTGTGTAGTGTAAGGCAAGTTTTGTGTAGTGTATGGCAAGTTTTTTGTAGGATAAGGCAAGTTTTGTGTAGTGAAGGCAAGTTTTGTGTAGTGTAAGGCAAGTTTTGTGTAGTTGAAGGCAAGTTTTGTGTAGTGTAAGGCAAGTTTTTTGTAGGGTAAGGCAAGTTTTGTGTAGTGTAAGGCAATTTTTGTGTAGTTTAAGGCAAGTTTTGTGTATTGTAAGGCAAGTTTTGTGTAGCGTAAGGCAAGTTTTGTGTAGTGTAAAGCAAGTTTTGTGTAGTGTAAAGCAAGTTTTATGTAGTGTAAGGCAAGTTTTGTGTAGTGTAAGGCAAGTTTTGTCTAGAGTAAGGCAAGTTTTGTGTAGTGTAAGGCAAGTTTTGTCTAGAGTAAGGCAAGTTTTTTGTAGGGTAAGGCAAGGCAAGTTTTGTGTAGTGTAAAGCAAGTTTTGTGTAGTGTAAAGCAAGTTTTGTGTAGTGTAAGGCAAGTTTTGTGTAGCGTAAGGCAAGTTTTGTGTAGTGTAAAGCAAGTTTTGTGTAGTGTAAGGCAAGTTTTGACTAACTTTGAGTGCAGCTATAAGTAAGTGTAAATATTTAAAGCATGAAACTATTGTATTGTGGATATCGAGATCAATGCTGCTTGAACTCGATCTTTTTAATCTGCGGATTAATTTAATCTTTATTTGATATCCACATGGTAATTGTACCCTGAAGCAATAAATTAAATGGGTCTGTGTACTCTGCACAATCCTTGTGTTTCATGTTCAATGGACTATTAAGAATAATAACTTGAGTCTAAAGTCGTCTTCCAATTTTATTCTCTTTGTACGATTCCTACTTTGAACCTACCTTACTGATATGGAAGAAATTAGCCAGCCAGTCTAAACTCTTCGTTTTATGCAAACTGTCATGCGCAGTCAACCCATCATCCGAGCTACAGCAAAAACAACATAGATAGAAAATAGATAAATAGCTCCGCAATTTCAAAATTTTTAAGACCACTTAAAAATGATTGAACACAAGTACAGGGTTACCCACAAAGGATGAGACTTCAGAGACGATTGTGCGGAATTTATTTGTTACGTTTTCTTGCATTCAGGGTTCCTTGCATGCATGCTTTCTTTTTCTTTAGTTATATAATACATTTATTAATCACAACTCCATTTAAACATTAATGAAAGCATCAATGATGGAAGTATCTTCGTTTTTATTTTTATCATTAAACTTGATTTTCTATAAATGATCTGAAAGATTGAACGCGGGTTTTGTAAAGGTTAACTTTAAGTTACATTTAAAATCCATTTAAGAGAAAATACAGGATATTAGATCTAAAATACAGGATATAAGATCTAAAATACAGGATATTAGATCTAAAATACAGGATATTAGATCTAAAATACAGTATATTAGATCTAAAATACAGGATATAAGATCTAAAATACAGGATATTAGATCCAAAATACAGGATATTAGATCTAAAATGCGCAAATATATCACAAAGATGGGAAAGAAATGTAAAAGTAAAAGTATTGATATAATACTGAAAGTACTCAGGGATTATTAAGTACATTATATATATAAAGAATAAGTAATAGCATTTCTTTACAAATATATATATAAATATAGGAGTATCAAAAAAGTAATGGAAAACTTATTTACAAATTTGAAATAGATTATTTAAGCTGAGAACAAATTACGCATATGTAATGAAAATGTATTAAAAGTGAGCCCGCGATTTAAAGGCTCAGTTCGAGTCCTAATTCCTTGGACCCAAATTTAAGGCTCAATCTTAAACCCAACATTTGAATCAACTGACGACAGCTTGTGTCACTTGATTGACAGCTCGTGTCACTTGATCGACAGCTTCCAGCTCTTAGGCTCAACTTAGGGAGTTAGATTCAATACAAATAAAACCGACTTTGGTTTTAACTTTGGATTTAATAAACCCAACTCTGCACTGTGGAAAATTAGTTGCAACATAACTTAGAAAGCTCGAGCCTTAATGAAAGCTTAGACCTGTGTCTTATTTTCACAATTTTTTTTTAATCGCGGGCTTATGTATGAGATATCCAAGAGGAATTTTCCTTATCAGAAGCAGAAGATGCAGGAAACTGCTTGATTTACAACACAAAAATATTGTCCTCAGAAAGCTAAAAGTACTCAACCTATAGCAAATAAATAAACTAAATCACTCAACCTCCCTAGAAAATAAATAAACTAAATCATTCAACCTCCCTAGAAAATAAATAAACTAAATCACTCAACTTCCTAGAAAATAAATAAACTAAATCACTCAACCTCCCTAGAAAATAAATAAACTAAATCACTCAACCTCACTAGAAAATAAATAAACTAAATCACTCAACCTCACTAGAAAATAAATAAACTAAATCACTCGACCTCCCTAGAAAATAAATAAACTAAACCACTGATATCTCTATAACTGAAAGTTTTTAATTACTTTTGTAAGCATGAATATTTCTAATGATATTATCATCAAACTATGAAGCTTTTTCAATGTTTTCTCCATAGTAGTAATTATATACCGGAAGAATGGCATGATTAAACAGCTTATTCAGTATATTTTGTACTTCGCCTTAGCAATCCCAGCAATTAACGCCTGTTAAGAATAAATACCTTTTTCTTCCCGTTGTTGTTGGTCTTATCTTGTAGACAATATCTTTACCGTTCTCCCTAAATTCATCCTTATATAATTTCATATTTCAAATGTATTTATTCTTTCTTTCAACTTCATATTCACCCTTTTCTTTATTCGTTAATTGGCCTTTCTATTCATCTATCATCTATTCCTTTCATCCCAATTCATCCTTTCATTTATTCATATTTTCGTTTACTCATCCATTGATTTATCCGTTCTTTTATTTATTTATATATTTATTCACTCTTTCGTTTAATCGATAAAAGTCTTATTAATTATTTTATCTCTTTATCCTTTCATTTATTTATCCATTCACCTATTCATCTATGCATCTATTCACCTATTCATATTCATATTTTTTATCTATTCATCCTTTCATATATTGATCAATTGACATATGCATTCTTTCATTTCATCTCTCTTAACCTAGTAATTATTAAATTCATTCATCCATTACCAGATTTAACTTCTATATCCACTACCAGATTTAACTTCTATCCATTACCAGATTTAACTTCTATCCATCACCAGATTTAACTTCTATCCATTGCCAGATTTAACTTCTATCCATTACCAGATTTAACTTCTATCCATTACCAGATTTAACTTCTATCCATTACCAGATTTAACTTCTATCCATTACCAGATTTAACTTCTATCTATTAGAAAAATGTATTTTGGTTCAGCTTTACATCATCATAGTGTAAATATATTGTAGATGGTAGACACTGCAGAGGCGTAGACAGGGTCCATGAAATATATGGTTTCCAGAGGGTTTTCAGGCACAACGGGTGCGGAACCCCGCCCCCCCCCCTCACCCCTTTGAACAGAAACAAATTTAAGCCCCTGATGGTATAAAAATAAAGATTTTAAATAAAAATTTTTAAGAAAGATTTTACCTGAGATTTTCTGAATCCTTAGAACCTCCCAGGGGCGGATCCAACATTTCTAAAATATAATTCAAATTCAAATTTGTTCAAATCTAAAACTTTCCTAGAAAGTAGAAATATATCAAAGGTTTCATTTCGGCGTTAAAATAGATTCCACAGAACAAGTAGAAAATACAGAGCTTTTCAAATATAAAGGATTTGATGAAAAATAAAATTCATTGATTATTTACTTTATATAGCTACAGACCTCCCCCTCCCGGCCCTCTCCCTAACATATCATATTCTCCACACTTAGAAGTCCAAAGAATGTCCTAGCCGCAACACTTTCCGTGTGGCAGCCACGAAGAATATTAGTAGCCAGATGGTTAGAAAAGTTCAAACACGTTCTTAAAGTGCGCAATTTTTTTCTTTACAATAAAATATAGATAATCTGTTAGTATCGTTTACCATAACTAATTCTTTATTTTCTTTATGTTGCTAACATTTGTAAATTAAAAGCTTTTATTTCTTACTTCAGGGTCGGTGTGGCGTTATTTCTGGGTGTGAAGTGAGAAAGGGTTCGTAGCTTTGCAAAAAAACGGTAAAATATTGCAGATTTTGTATCAAGGTAAAGCTAGGAATTATTCGCCTAATTTGTATTTAAGAACTCACATAAAACCGGGATTTGGAATACAATTAAGTATTCCATTTAAGGACTCCAAATTATATACTTTGTATCTCAGACTAGAAGTAGAAATTCAATAAAAGCTCTTTTGTTAGATTTATGAAATGACATTTGATATTTTCCTAAATATATCCTTTTAAAAATCTCCCTTCCCTCCTCCAGCTTTCTCCTCCTCAAATCCCTTTTCTCTTCCAACTATACCCCCAAAAAGGCCCCCCCGAATCTCTTTTCCCTTCCAACTATACCCCCAAAAAGGCCCCCCGAATTCCTTTTCCCCTCCAACTATACCCTCAATAAGGCCCCCCGAATTCCTTTTCCCTTCCAACTATACCCCGGAAAAGGACCCCCGAATCCCATTTCCCCTTCAAAATACCCCGAATCCCTTTTCCCTTCTAACTACCCCCCAAAAATCCCCTCACTGAATCTCTTCCCCTTTAAACTCGGAATCCCTTAAACCTTTACCCCCCCCCCCCCCTCCTTAAATTCCTTAATCCTTTCCAATCCCCCTCCTTGACGCCCTTCGACGTCCTTCTGCCGGTTTTTTAAACCTAATCACGAAACTGATAAAACAACAGATTAGATATATAAAGACAGAGAAATACACTTTGAACCAATTCATTATATTCCTTCATTGTTTTCTACCAGGGCTAAGTCGGCGCAAAAACGCAATTGGGGAATATTCAATGAGGTTGACTATTGGTCGGAATGTAGAGAACTTATTCGTTTAAAAAGCATTATTTGAAAAACTAAGTTTGTAATAAGTGTTTCTGCTTTCAATCTATTTTATTGAAAAAACCTTTTATAAATAGTTTTGGTTAAATTTCAATACATTGATGCATATTGAAAGAAAATATTTATATCCGATTCAATCTCCCGGCATTTTCCCGCTCTATTTACTTCAATCCCCGGCATTTCCCCGCTCTATTTACTTCAATCCCCGGCATTTTCCCCGCTCTATTTACTTCAATCCCAGGCATTTTCCCCGCTCTATTTACTTCAATCCCAGGCATTTTCCCCGCTCTATTTACTTCAATCCCAGGCATTTTCCCCGCTCTATTTACTTCAATCCCCGGCATTTCCCCGCTCTCTTTACCTCAATCCCCGGCATTTCCCCACTCTGTTTACTTCAATCCCCGGAATTTCCCTGCCCTATTTACTTCAATCCCAGGCATTTTCCCCGCTCTATTTACTTCAATCCCAGGCATTTTCCCCGCTCTATTTACTTCAATCCCCCGCATTTCCCCACTCTATTTACCTCAATCCCCGGCATTTCCCCACTCTATTTACTTCAATCCCCGGCATTTCCCCGCTCTATTTACTTCAATCCCCGGCATTTTCCCGCTCTATTTACTTCAATCCCCGGCATTTCCGCGTTCTTCTTAATGCTAATTTTTTTTTTTTTTAAATTTCGCATTTTGACTTCAATCACACTTAATATTGAAAAGATTAATTATTTACATCTACTTTACAGGGAAGTTAAGGGAATTTTATGTTACCGAGAGTTTCCAAGACCAATTTTGCCTACAAAACATCCAGAGCGCAGCAATGGTCGAGGAAACCCGTGGTTAATTTCCCAGAAAAGTAGTTGTACACAGATTTATCGTCTATCGAGATGAAAATACGCGAACTTTTTCTTGCGAAACTTTGCAAGGCGGGTGGTTATTTTACATAACTGTCCCAAGGGATGTTTGGTAACTTAAGCATCCTCTTTTAGGGGAATCATAGGTCGGTAATCATGGTCAAAAGGCGGAAAAAAATCATAAGTCGGTAATTATGGTCAAAAGGCGGTAAAAATCGTTACTTTTGAATTTTTTACCTTTAGGTTGCAGAGCAGATTCTAGAACATCAAGGAAGGAATCTGTACTTTCTCCGGGAGGAAAATGCATCGGAGGATACTGGATACCATCTCGTCCCACCATAACCAGGGTTCCCCCTGTATCTGTATCCTTGGATAGACATTATTATTATCTGTACTGGACACTGGATACCATCCCGTCCTACCATAACCAGGGTTCCCCCTGTTTCTGTATCCTTAGATAGACATTATTATTATCTGTACTGGATACTGGATACCATCACGTCCTACCATAACCAGGGTTCCCCCTGTTTCTGTATCCTTGGATAGACATTATTATTATCTGTACTGGATACTGGATACCATCCCGTCCTACCATAACCAGGGTTCCCCCTGTATCTGTATCCTTGGATAGACATTATTATTATCTGTACTGGATACTGGATACCATCCCGTCCTACCATAACCAGGGTTCCCCAGTATCTTTATCCTTGGATATACATCATTATTATCTGTACTGGATACTGGATACCATCCCGTCCTACCATTTTTTCAAAGCAAATTTCCACAGTTTAAAATATTTGCGATTTTTCCCTCAAAAACAAAGTTTTGAAAAATTATTTGTATTCGAAATGAAAAATACACATAAAGTGGCTTGATGGTAGAATAGCATATATATAAAGTTCTTAACCACTTAAAGGTATAAAAAAAGATATAAAAGTGAAAACATGAAAACATATTCAAACTTTTGTTACAAGTGATCAAAACGTCTATGTAGCTAGGATTGGCATACTACTGCGTAAAAACATGCTCATAGGCCTGGTTTCTTTTCATATACTTCTAGAATTCATATTTTCCTTGTTCATTGTCAATTGTCATAAATGAAGCATGATATAAAAAAAAGTCTAAAGTGTCGTAACTTTTATGTAAAACTATTGGGATCCCAAACGACTATCAACTAATGTTTAAGATATTTGGATTGGACTTGGTTTGAGAATGAGGCACAGTTGTAGGCGATTATATCAATACAATGAAGACGACTTTTGAATTCAATTTTGATTCAAATCAAGCTGTTAAACAGCATGGATACACTTAAACATAGAAGTCAAGAGAAGCTATCAATTAAAAAAGCTTCTCTTTGATTACTTGTAAACTTGTAATTCGAAAAAAGCTTGTTAACAATCAAAACTTAAATAAAAGTCGTCTTCATTGTAGTGATATAATTGCTCACCACCATATATGAATGAGATAGGACCAAGTAGGTAAAATATGTTGGGAATTGGAATTGATATCAACTAAAGAGAAAGTTGGTATTGAGATGGAAATCAACTGTAGAGTTTGGGATTGGAAAAACTGGTATTAGGGATCAATGAGTGTTAGGATGATAAGAAGGGTTGTTGGTAGTTAGAGTAATTGGGAAGATTGGGCAAAAAAAATATATGTTTTTTGGGAACCACTGTATTGGAAGCTAATAAGCAAGTATTGAATCGTATAACAGGAGTACAGATAAAATAAAATAAGTGTATGTAAAAAAATTGAGAACTATAGGTTTAAAGAATTATTTTAAATTCTTTCTTGAGACCAAGTTCTAAGAACCTNTACTGTACTGTACTGTACTGTACTGTACTGTACTGTACTGTACTGTACTGTACTGTACTGTACTGTACTGTACTGTACTGTACTGTACTGTACTGTACTGTACTGTACTGTACTGTACTGTACTGTACTGTACTGTACTGTACTGTACTGTACTGTACTGTACTGTACTGTACTGTACTGTACTGTACTGTACTGTACTGTACTGTACTGTACTGTACTGTACTGTACTGTACTGTACTGTACTGTACTGTACTGTACTGTACTGTACTGTACTGTACTGTACTGTACTGTACTGTACTGTACTGTACTGTACTGTACTGTACTGTACTGTACTGTACTGTACTGTACTGTACTGTACTGTACTGTACTGTACTGTACTGTACTGTACTGTACTGTACTGTACTGTACTGTACTGTACTGTACTGTACTGTACTGTACTGTACTGTACTGTACTGTACTGTACTGTACTGTACTGTACTGTACTGTACTGTACTGTACTGTACTGTACTGTACTGTACTGTACTGTACTGCACTGTACTGTTTTGTACTGTACTGTACTGTACTGTACTGTGCTGTACTGAACTGTACTGTACTGTACTGTACTGTACTGTACTTTATTGTACTGTAATGTTCTCTACTGTGCTGTACGGTACTGTCCTGTACTGTGTACTGTCCTGTATTGTGTACTTTCCTGTACAGTGCAATGTCCTCTACTACGTGTACTGTCCTGTACTGTGTATTGTGTACTGTACTGTACTGTACTGTACTGTACTGTACTGCACTGTACTGTACTGCACTGTACTGTACTGTACTGTACTGTACTGTACTGTACTGTACTGTACTGTACTGTACTGTACTGTACTGTACAGTGCTGTACTGTACTGTACTGTACTGTACTGTACAGTGCTGTACTGTACTGTACTGTACTGTACTGTACTGTACTGTACTGTACTGTACTGTACTGTACTGTACTGTACTGTACTGTTCTATACTGTACTGTACTGTACTGTACTGTACTGTATTGTAATGTACGTATTGTACTGTATATTGTATTGCACTTTACTTTGTACTGTGTACCTGATGTGAATGAATGTAGAGGATTGTTGACAGGTTGACCTGCAAAGCCTGGAGCCAGGTAGCTGAAGCTGGGCTGGAACACCCAGAGATAGAACTAGATTCAGACAACAAGGGACTCCTAATATTTTATATTTTGTAAAAGAAGTTTTTCATGAAATTATGAAATTAATGAGTATTAATTCGAGGTTAGGAGGCGTCGTATATAGTTAGCTATAAGAAACAATATTTTCCAAATAATTACAAAATTACGAGTAGTTTGATTTCAGCACTGGAAACAGGCATAGATTTAAAAAAAAAACATTGAAAACTTGAAGACCACTATTTTAATTAATAACTACAATGACGGAATTAAAAGTTTGTGATTAACGACGAAAATCCAATTCGAAAAAGTTTGAGTTTTGATTATAAGTAAATGTAAAACAGGATGCCACGAAACTTTTTTTTTACTTAATACTAACCAGATTTAACCACCACATAAATATTTTGTAGATAGGATGTTTGGTCCAACTAGCTGCTGGATAATATAAAAATAACACTATATCGGAGTTTACATAGCTAATATTTACCCTATACACTACAGTGTACAATATATAAACCAGAAAATATACAATACACTTGATAAAAGATACACAAAGTTAACCTAAGAAAGGAACAATAAAAATTTAGTTTAATTTTATCTATTTATATTTCTAAACTTTCTTTACCTACACAAAGGAAATGAGCCGTTGCCACAAACTCTTTTTTTAATCCTTTTAATCTTTTTAACCCAGATGTCGAAGACCTTAGATATTTCCAAATAGATTCTAGTACAATAGATGGCAACGTAGAATTTGTACACTCTCAGAACAGCTGTATTCTGACGTCAAAAGTGTCAATTCAGTTTTTGTGTCCGACAAAAATATTAATATTGGTGACAATTTTAGAATAAAGTGCTTATCTTACAGTAAAATAAGTGCATATATATATATATGTGTTCTTTATTTCTGTTGTTAAACTTTTTATTTAATCTTGGAAAACATGTAAGAAAATTTCGTTTTTCTTTTCCGTTTTTGTGACGTCGTGTATAATTGGTTCATTTCTCTGTTGCCACCTATTGTACTTGATAATCTATTTGGATATTTCAAAACATGAAGTCTGTTAGACTGTTTGAGTGAGTGGCAAAGACTCAATTCCTTTAAAAGATTCGGTATAATGAACTGGTTATTCGCCTCAAAGTCTAGTTTAATTATTCCTATAGCTTTGCAACCTGAAAATGTAAACCTTTGACATTTCAAACGTTGACTACATGATATGCAGACAGAATTCATAGTTTGAAATCAGGGGCCTATACATGAATTTGTCCCAGGGGGGAGCTTATATTTTTTCTTCTCGGGGGGGGGGGGCTTAGCGAAACCCTTCTGCAGAAATCATGGATTTCATTTATCCAGGGGGCTCAGCCCCCATAGTTGCCCCCCTCTTGTATACGCCTGTTTGAAATATTAAAGATCTACAACATCAGGTTCAAAGATACACGGATTAATGTTCTCTAAAGGGATCTCAGGATAAATCATGAATGTTTTTATATTATATTATATATTTATTTGTTTTAGACTTCTTCGTTTTCCAATGAATATTTAATCAAACACTTATCCAAACAGAATATCATGTTTGGTCACCACCTCACGTAAATAATATCTAAATATTGTGTTGCTTGAAATAATGGTTTACCACAACGTAATAAAGGCAATTAAATTAATGCTAATAATACGTAATAGCTCTCCGTATACCATACAATATGCAAAATATGTAAACTTTGCTTCTGGAAAATTTGATAGATATTCTCCCCCCCCCCCCC